>NW_028230451.1:18728501-19028501 GCF_043228905.1 Azolla caroliniana | reverse complement strand
AATTGTTTCATTTATTGTTGAAATTGCTTCTTCCAGTGTGTTGTTTTGTAAGAACCTCCACACATGCCCAATGTGTTGTTGGGAAAAAGGTGTCCTATGTTGGAGTAAAACTTACAATTGCATATATGATGAGCATAAATAGACTATTTGAAAAGAGATATTGTCTTGGTTCAAACATTGGACCTCTTTGTAACAATTCATTGATTGTACATAAAGCCCTCTCACCTCACATTGAGTATGTGACCAATTATTTGAAAGAAATAAAACAATATGTAGTTATCTAATGTTTATGCCCCCCTTCTATCTAAACTTTCTCTATTTCTATTGATATCTAGATGACGAAATTATTTAGGCATTTCTTCATGCTATTTCCATTTACATTTTTACATAGCCACGTTTATTTTTATTTGTTGTTCTCTTAGATGAAACAACATTTTAAGATTTGATCTCTTGTTTAGTCTTATAAACCATTTTTGGCCTCTTAAAAGGCATTAATATATCTTTTTTTCATATATGCGACTTTCTCTATCTAATGTGTATGGTCCATTGGCAAAGACACTCACTCATAATAACTATGATATCACAAGTTTGATTCCTTTGTGATGATTATGTGAGATCTGTTATAGATATTTTCAATGTAGAGTCAACATAGACTCCCCTTGTAATGCCATGATGTGGATGGGCCCAACTTATGTGGGTATTGTTGATGAACCTCACTATTTTGTAAGGTGTATTGTCCTTGGGTTCTTAAATGCGGTTACAACTTACAAGGAGAATATCCTTTCCAATCCACTAAATAGTAAAGGTAGCACGGTGAGATCTTGTAGTCCAAAACCTCATGAATTGCAAATTCTTCAAGTCCATGAATGTTGATTAGAGGAAAAAGGTGATACCCCCTTTGGAAAGTTATTGGCTTTTAAGGCCCAAAAAGGGTACATGAAAGATAAGATTTAGCTTGACAATTCTTGATGGTAAGAAAACTCATTAATTTAATGTAATGTGAACAGGACCAAGCCAATGGAAGTTTTGCTTGAGCCAAGGTTTCAGACAAAGAAGATCTATGGGATAAAACCATATCGTCCCCAAAATTTAAAGAGGGTGCAGGTGCAAGTTGGCGATGCCGATAAAAAAAACTGAAGATCATAGAAGATGTAGCTGAAACATTGCAAAGGAGGTTGTCAGATAGAAGCAACGTCTACCAATCAACGTAGTCATGTTGTTGATAATTGATGAAATAATATAACTATTGTGCTAAAGTGGTTTGTTGGTTCTAGTTGTTGGAGGGGCAGGGAGAAGTGGATGAGCTTCTATTTTTCCTAAAGAGAAAAAGATGGACAATAGAGAGAGAAACATCACACAGACAAAAACGCGCACATGATGTTTTTGGCGGGCACACACCAAAACACCCTTCTTAGATGTTAAGTTGTATACCTACTGATAAATAATGAGAATTACCTTTTTGACCTTTCTCACTATGTAACAATCTCCCACTGAAGGCCAAAAAAGAATAAGCAAAGCTAATGGGAAGATTGTACAAGACTGACACATCCAACTTGATGAATATGTTGCACAATATACATATTAAAGCAATCTGTAACATGAAGAGCTAAGTAATCCCCATCAAGTGACAACAATGCTCTAACGCATCATGGAATACAACTTTCATCAATGCATATGCATCATTTTCTTGGGAGACAATCTTCTCAAGACTGATGTAGCCAACAACTATGCATTCTCAGATGAAGTGATATCGCACTCCAATGTGCTTGGTCTTTGCATGGTATACTAGGTTTTTAGCCAATGCAATGCCACTTTGACTATCACAAAACAATATCGATACAAGTTGAGGTATGCCCATGTCACAAGCTAATCGAAAAAGGCATACAACTTCCTTACATGCTTCACTAGTTGCAACATACTCTGCTTCTGTAGTGGACAGAGCGGTACACTCTTGGAGATGAGATCTCCAAGATATGGCACCTCCCATAAACTAAAAAATGTACCCCGAAGTAGATTTTCTGATGTCGAAACAACTAATATAATCAAAGTTTGTATATCCAATAATTGATACATTTCCGCCACCTAAACATAGACACTTATTTTTGGTGCCTCTTAGATATCATATTATCATTTTCATTGCTTTTTAATGTTTCTCACCAGAGTTTGACAAAAATATGCTCACAGCTTTCACTGCAAATGCAATGTGTGGCCTAGTTGCTATCATAGCATACGTAAGACCACTAACAACAGATTGATAAGGAATTTTACTTATGAACTCCTTTTCATCATCAAATTTGGGACCTTTATTTTTACTCAATTTAACATGTACAGATAATTGTGTGCTCAAAGGTTTTGCACTCTCCATATTAAACTTCTTGAGTAATTTCTAAATGTACTCAGATTTAGACAAATAAATACATCCATTACTCCTATCTTGAGTAATAGGCATTTGAAGGATGTGTTTTGCAGTTCCCAAATTTTTTATATAAAAAGTTTGACTCAAAATTTTATTTAGTTGGGATAAGTCATCCTTGTTTTCACCGGCGATGAGCATGTCATCTACATAGAGTATCAAAATCACATATATCTATACATTTTTTCGTATATAAACATAAGTCTTCATTACTCTTATCATAACTTTGGGACCTCATAAAAGCTTCTAATTTTTTATACCACTTTCAAGTAGATTGCTTAAGACCATACAAACTTTTCTTAAGTTTATTTACATACCAAAGGCATTTTCCCATAAACTTCATAACCCTTTGGTTGCTCCATATAAATCTCTTCATCAAGATCTCCATGCAAAAAGGTAGTTTTTACATATATTTGAAACAAATCAAAGATAATTTTTGGCAACAACGAGCATCGTACGTAATGTAGTTATCTTGAATATCGGAGAGAAGATTTCATCAAAATTGACTCCTGGTTCTTGTTTAAAACCTTTTGCCACAATGCAAGCTTTATATTTAGGAAGAACACTATCGGATGTGTATTTGGACTTAGACACCCATTTACATGGTAGTGCTTTTCTACCTTTTGGCAAAGGCACTAAATCCTCAGTTCCATTCCTATGGATACACCCTCTTTGATTGCAACCCTAGCTCTCTCTCTTGGAATTCGTGCCTTGTCTTTAACTTCCCAAAACAATGAGCTCACTTCACCTTTTTATAGGTTTGAAGAGGATCTCCCCATAAAATTGGTGGATGTTTTATTTTATTTTAGCACACACCACACTTTTTTTTTTCTCGCTTGCATGATCTACTTTTCCGTTTGATTCCCGATTCAAGCAAAAGCTAACTATAATGTCAACTATTCCATCAATTCATCCACTTCATTTCCTATTGTTCGAGTATGATATGAAAAACTATGAAACCATTGAAGAACATTCCAATTATATGATCTCATATATCATTTTGGTTTCGGGAAAGGATCCACAATGTAGAGTACTAAACGAATCAATCTTCATTAGTTTAGTATTGAATCGTATTATTGAGAATCAAACTCAACTTCCCCAATGAAGAAGTGCTTTCACACTAGCAGTGGACACACTAGGCTAGTTTTGTAAATGACAGAAAGGGCAGTTGCCCCAGACTAGTTGGTATTTAAACCAACCTTGTGTAACTTAGTTAATGTCGGAAGTAATCATACTTTCACTAATACAACTTCTTGTTCTAAGCTCTCCCTCTCCCTCTTTGCCTATCTTACTTACACACACATACACACATCTCACTTCCGCTTCACAACATCATCGATGCTTTCCATTTATTTACATGGTATCAGACTATGTGGTTTTCTAATCAAGCTTAATCAACTGTGTTGTGCTACACACCGACGATCAACGGAACCGATTCAACAATAGAGAAGAAATCGACTCCATGAATACTCATATGGGAAGCGCGCTTCCTACGGAGAAGCTCAATAAGACAAACTTTGCATCTTGGCAATACAAGATGCATCAATACCTTGTCGGTCAAGGATATTGGAGCTATATTGAGGGAGCTCATGAAACGCAACCCAACCCAACACACACCGACTATCCAGCCTGGGAGTAGGCCACAAGCTGTGTGTTGTATTGTCATGCATCATGCGTTCATGATCACATGCTCGACTATCTTCGAGAGGCAAAGATGCCAAAAGAAGCTTGGGGTAACCTCAAGAAGATTTTCACAGCCAACATAGTTGCACGAAAGCTTCAACTAGTACGATAGGAGTTAAACAACATACAAGAGAGAGATATGTCGATCACCAACTATACCTTGAAGATCAAGGAACTATGTGATGCCCTCGGTTCGAACAATGTCATCATCGACGATGGTGAAATGGTGCAAATATGCCTCGGTGACTTAGACCACGATTTGGCACGATTGGATCGGCCATTCTCACAAGGGAGAATCCTCATTCCTTTTTTGACCTTTAGTTGATACTATTGGTGGAAGAAAATCATGCCCGACAAAGGAGGAATGCACCCGATGGTTAGATGCTCTACTCCCAGTCGAATGATGAAGGCTGATTTGGCCGAGGCCAACATGGTCAACTGACCCAAGAACGCAATCCCCATCATTGGCAAGAGGCCAGAATTACTCCTAGTGAGTTCGGCAGAAGGGGGAGCCATCCTAGAACTTCAAGAAACTTCTAGAGAATGCATCTTCATGCACTCTCTAGAAGTTTCCTAGCTTACATGCATACCTCCACATTCTTGTATAAATACTCAGGTGCACTTTGATATAACACCAGTTACGGAATCATAATTCAGTTCTTGTTCTCTTGTCTATGCTCTCTCTCTCTCTCTCTCTCTCTCTCTCTCTCTCTCTCAGTACCAAGCCTCGTCTACTCGTCTGTGACAGTCTCTAGCCCTTTCTTGCTCTCTCTTAGTATTTAGCCTCATCTACCCATTTATGATAGTTTGTTCACCTTCCCATTTTCTAAGCCTCAACATGTCAGATCTTACTGAGAGAATAAATCAACTCATGGAAGCCATGCATCAACTTCAACTTGAGAATGACAAACTTCGAGAAACACTATGGAAGCTTCAAGTTGGAAAACCGATGGAACTCGAAGAAAAAAGCAACTCTCCTCCTGCATCGGAACCTTGTATTCAACGCGCGAACTAAGCATATCGAAGTGCACTATCAGGTTGGAGCTCAATTTACAACACATCAACACACATCTTCAGGTGGCTAACATCTTCACAAAAGCCCTAGGTATCAACAAGTTGTGGCAGTTCGCGACGAACCTTGGCCTCTTGTAAAGAATCAGGTATGATTCTTGTGAAGCGGAAGAGATGTGAGTTATGTGTGTGTATGAGAGAGAGAGTGAGTGAGTGAGAGAGACAAGAAATAATACACAGAGAATACGCAAGGTAGATTGTATTAACAAAGGAGAAAGACTCAACATATACAAGGTTGGAGGAGGGTGCTTTATATAGTCACCCTCTCTCTTCATTAACTACAAGACTCATGGAGCATGGGGAATGTGAAAGCTTATAAGTTATGTGTCATAGAATATGATTCTATGGCTCATACTAAATGCTAGAATACAAAGAGGTGACATAATGGTGACTCTTGACCGTTGAAGTGGCTATTCACTCTCAAGGTGAGTTCACACACTAGACCAAGTTGAGCTTGATTCTCAACACGCCTCCTCAAGCTCAAGTCGGGTCGGTTTCAGACAGTATCCGAAATCCGCTTCGACTCGCGTTGACTCGCATTTATGCAGAGTTGTGGAATCCGTGCTCCAGCTTGCGTTGTGCGTAGTTGCGAAGTCTGTGCTTCAGCTTGCGTCTTTCTTCGCGGCTTTGCGCGGTAGATCGGCTCTTCGCGGCTTCGTTGCATGGTTGCGTAATCCACGCGTTGTTACGTAGTGTACGTGGCTTGCGGAATCCATGCGTTATTCCGTAATGTCTTCAGTACTCCCCCTCAAGCTTGGCAGGTCAGGGATCGTCAATTTGAGATCGGTCATGAATTGCCATAGCTTGTCGGCTCCTAAGGCTTTAGTGAAAATGTTGTCCATTTGAAGATTTGTGCTAATGTGTTGTAGGTCGACATCGCCAACTAGAACGCGCTCTCAGATGAAGTGATAGTGCACTTCGATGTGCTTTGTCCGCGTGTGGAACACCGGGTTCCGAGCCAAATAGATACTGCTCATGTTGTCGCAGTAAAGGGAAGTCGGATCCTTGAAGGGTACGCCTAGATCCTTCAAAATCCTCTTGAGCCATACGGCTTCACACGCAGCTACGACTACACCCCTATATTCCGCCTCCGTACTCGAAAGAGCGATGGTAGGCTGCTTCTTGCTACTCCAGGATATTGCTCCGTTGCCGAGGGAGAAAACAAATCCGGAGGTTGATATTCTATTGGCTTTGTAGCCAGCCCAATTGACGTTTGTGTACCCCTTGAGGCATATTGGCATTGCGGTCTTGTAGAGGATGCCACAATCCATTTTGCCGCTCACATACCGTAGAACTCGCTTAGCGCAATCCAAGTGAGTATCACGCGGTGTTTGCATGAATTGACTAAGGAAACCGACCGGATAGTTGAGATCAGGTCGAGTGATCGTGAGGTAGATGAGACTCCCGATGAGTTGCCGATACTGAGTCGGATCACACGCTTTGGTGTCGGAGTTCGCATCTAGTTTGAGATTACGATCGAGCGGGGTTGCCACGGATTTGCACTTAGCCATCCTGAACTTGTACAGTAAGTTGAGGATGTAGTGTCGTTGAGAGATCAAGATTCCGGCCGGAGTTCGAATTACCTCGATGCCGGGGAAGTAGTGGACCTCCTTCATGTCCGTCATCTCGAACTTGTCGGAAAGGAGGGATTTGACCTTATTGATTTCAACGAGATGCTCACCTCCAATGACTAGGTCATCCACATATAAGATGATGACGATCGGACTTGTGGAATCGCTTCGTATGTAGAGGGAGTTGTCTGATTTTGACATACGGAAGCCGATTTGATGAAGATATTGCATTATCTTCGAATGCCAAGCAGGTGGTGCTTGCTTGAGGCCGTAGAGTGGCTTCTTGAGTCGGCATACAGCTTTCGGATGGGTGCTCGAGTTGAAGCCGGGTGGTTGTATCATGTACACCTTCTCTTCTAATTCGCCTTGTAGAAAGGCGTTCTTGACGTCCATTTGATGGAGGTGCCACCCTTTCGCCGCGGCAAGCGCAATTACGGTCCACACCGTTGTCATCTTTGCCACCGGAGGAAAGGTCTCCTCGTAGTCAACTCTGTGCGTTTGGGCATAGCCTTTTGCTACGAGTCGCGCTTTATAGCGGTTGACGGAACCGTTGACGTTGTACTTCACTTTGTAAATCCATCTGCATCCGATCGCCTTTTGGTGTGGTGAGATGGGAACGAGATCCCCCGTCTCGTTCTTGCGTAGTGCCTGCATCTCCTCGTTCATGGCTTCGATCCATCGCGGATCCTTGGCTGCTTCGGAGAATGTTTCCGTCTCGTGTACTGTCGCCACCTTCATCATAAAGGCATAGTGATATGCTATGTAGTCATTGTAGTCAAATTGGCTAACCGGATACTTTTCACGGGTGGAGCAACGGAGCTTTTTATTTGCAGAGATGAGGGCTTTCTTAGCTCCGATTTGTACGTCAATGCCGCCGAACTCACTATCGAGTGAGTGAGTCGATTCATCATCGTCGAAGCGATCGTCTTCGTATTTCGCCATTTTCGCCTTGCCTTTGTCCATCTTCGGGCTAGGCCATGATGTGCTTTGATCGCTCGGAGGCTCGTGTGGTTCGCTCAGTCGAGTCGTGATCGGACTTTCTTCGAAGATGCGTGTAAAATGATCTTCATCATCTATCTCTTGTTCAACGGAGTCAAAGTCGAAGTTGTCTCTGGTGCGTACCAGGATGCGGACTCGTCAAAAATGATGTCTCGACTTACTCGAGATTTTCGAGTTGAGGGGTTGTAGCACTTGTACCCCTTTTGCTCCAGTGAGTATCCTACGAGGATACATTTCTCCGACTTTAGGTCAAGCTTTTGACGATTCTCATCGGGGATGTGCACGTACGCTATCGCGCCGAATATCCAGGTGTGCGATAAGTCTGGCTTCTTTCCGAAGTATTTTTCGTGCGGAGTGACCTCGTGCACACCGGATGTTGTGCACCGGTTCATTAGGTAGACGACTGTATTTGCAGCTTCGACCCAATATGATTTGAGCATATGCTTCTCGTTCATCATAGCCCGCGCTACTTCGAGGATGTGCCGATTTTTGCACTCGGCTACCCCGTTTTGTTGCGGAGTGTGTCGGCAAGTGAATTCTCGCCGAATTCCTTCCTTTCGGAGATACGCCGTGAAATCGTCCGAGAAGTACTCCTTGCCGCCATCCGATTGAAGACAACGTACATGTCGGCCCGTGGCTTTCTTGACTTCATTCTTGAATGTTTGGAAGTGTTTGAACACTTCGCTCTTTTGCCGCATCGGGTAGATCCAAGTGTACCTAGAGAAGTCATCGATGAAGAGCACGTAATATCAGCATCCACCGAATGTAGCCGTTCCCCATACGTCGGAATGGACTACGTCGAGTAGACCTTGCTCACGTTCCGCTCTTTCGGGAATGGGTGTTGGTGTTGCTTGCCGAATTGGCGCGCTTCGCATACACCTTCAATCTCCTTCTCTTTGAATGTCAGGAGTCCGATGACGACTCCTTTCGATTTCATTGCTTTGAGCTTTTGGAGATTTATATGGCCAATCCGCTTGTGCCATAACTCTATGTTGGAGTCGGCTTTCATGCCCTTTGCGAACATGGCCGATTTCATCTCGTGTGGGTCAAGAATGAACATTCGGCCCTCTCTTCGTCCGCGTGCGATGAGTCGGCCCTCTTTTTCGATGAAGCAACCACCTTGATTAAATCAAACTTGCATCCCTTGCTCTACAATTTGGCCGACGGAGACCAAATTCTTCGTAATGGTCAGTACATGCAAGACATTTTTAATGTAATTTTGCTTACATTCTTTTTCGAACAGAACATTGTCGATGTGCCGAATCGGGTGCGTAGTGTCATCTCCGGTTTCGACATAACCGGGTCGCTCCGGCTCTCGAAGTTCGAGAAACCATTCTTTATGAGATGTTATATGGTTTGAGGCTCCGGAGTCAACAAACCATACGTCCTCCGGATTGAGGGCACTAGTTGAGGTAGAGGCCGACATAGAGTTTGTTCTATGTTTCATCATGAACATTCCACCACGGTCGGAGTTGTATGCATACATTTCGCCACGATCCTCATAGTCGGAGTTGTGCCTGTGCATTCCGCTATACTCTTCGTAGTCGGAATTGTGCGCGTAATTCGTGAGTTGTCCGCTTGTGGAAGCCGATTCACGTATCTTCTTTTGGCACTCTTCTTCGTGGTGGCCAAGCTTTCCGCAATATCCACATTCAGTTGTGTTTTGACGGCTCAGGCCGGAGTGGAAGCTCCCCCTTCTTGCGAAGGTTCCTCGTTGGCTTCCGTTTTGCGGCCGAAATTGGGAGTTGTTATCGTAGGTTGGACCTCGTCGCCTTGTCCTTGGCCTCTCGGCCTCTCGGCCGTCCGCGTCCTCTTCCTCCGTTCGACTGAGTGTAGAGCATGTGGCCTTCCGACTCATTGCTCCTTGTACGCACATGGTTTTCTTCGACCAATAGCATTGATTGGAGCTCGAAGAAGGAGGGAGATTTCTCCCGTGCTAGAACGGCGGTTCGCATCGCGCCGAACCATGGTGTGAGGCCGCCGAGGCATATTTGCACCATCTCATCATCATCGATGTTTACGCTTATTGAGCCGAGCGAATCACAAAGCTCCTTGATCTTTGAGGTGTATGTCATAATGGACATGTCCCTTTGTTGAATGTTGTTCAACTCTTGGCGGAGTTGAAGCCTTCTTGCGGTTGTGTTCGCCGCGAAAATCTTTCGTAGATTTTCCCATGCCTCCTTCGGCGTCTTGGCTTCGCGAATGTAGCCGAGCATGTGATCGTGAACACATGTCGCCAAGCAATACATCATGCGGCTTGCGGCTTGCTCCCATGTCGCGTATCCAAGAGCCGCTTCGGCGGGTCGGTCTTCATGCGCTCCTTTGATGTAGCTCCAATAGCCTTGTCCGACAAGGTATTGGTGCATCTTGTACTCCCAAGATGCGAAGTTGTTTCGATCCAACTTCTTGGTAGGGAGAGCACTCCCCATTTGAGTATTCATTATGTCGATTCTTCTTCTTCTTCTTCTCTCTTCGAATGCGAGCTATGTAGCGAAGCTACGATAACGATGAACCGGTTCTTGGTCGTCGACGTAAAGCACAACACAGGATCACAATGAAGCGAATGGGCTAGATCGAGCTACCAACCTCGCTCTAATACCATGTAAAGAATCGGATATGATTCTTGTGAAGCGGAAGAGATCTGAGTTATGTGTGTGTATGAGAGAGAGAGAGAGAGTGAGAGAGACAAGAAATAATGCACAGAGAATATGCAAGGTAGATTGTATTAACAAAGGAGAAAGACTCAATATATACAAGGTGGGAGGAGGGTGCTTTATATAGTCACCCTCTCTCTTCATTAACTACAAGACTCATGGAGCATGGGGAATGTGAAAGCTCATAAGTTATGTGTCATAGAATATGATTCTATGGCTCATACTAAATGCTAGAATACAAAGAGGTGACATAATGGTGACTCTTGACCGTTGGAGTGTCTATTCACTCTCAAGGTGAGTTCACACACTAGACCAAGTTGAGCTTGATTCTCAACACCTCTCAATCACTGACCGACCGCGCTTGAGGGGGAGCACCGAAAAATAGCAATAGCCGCCGATGTCGCACAACAGCCAACTAGAGGAGTCAAAATTCGATGATAATTGGGCCAAATAAGGAGCATGCAACACCTGAACAATCAGTGTCTCGCAATTCAGGGCCTTCGAGTCTATCTGGTGATCCCCTACCTCTCGGGATCAGTGAACCCTCCTCCTCGTGTCCTATCCATTTCTCCATTGTCGTCCTTTGAGTAGCAGATTCCCTAATCCGTAGAGCGTTAATGATTTCCGATCTCATAGTCCATCTGCCCCTGATTCCATGGAGTATGTTCGCTTGATCTTGTAGTGGCATTGACATAAACCGTCGCCAACATTCTATACTTTTGCCTGGACCTTCTGCAATGTATCCCCATGACAACCCCTTACGTGATCCCAGTAGTTGATTAGATTCATCCTTGAGACATGGGTTCCATAGGATACGTTGACTGAGCCAGCCAGGTTCGGATCTCGGTTGATCACACTGGAGCCCTCGACGAATGTCACACCATGCCTTCCACATGGATGCACTGAATCTGTCCTCCAAATGTCGGGAGAAACTAGGTTTGAGATCCATGTTTAGAATCCATCCCGTTTGGGGGGCCCAATTGACCCCTTTTCGTGGCCTAAAGTAAGCGAAACATAACCTCAGTAGCATTTTCCAACAATCATTTCCTAGTTGGAGTCCTCGCACCACAAATTTGGCAAGTAAGGCTTTCGATTGTGAAAGGGGATCAATAAGACTCAATCCCCCTCTCGACTTAGGCGTTGTGAGTATAGGCCACGGCACCTTGGCGCGAGCTACATGGTCTTCCTTACCAGACAAAATGTAGTTGCGGACCAGTCGTTGAGTCTGATGTATACTTTCCTTGGAGATTGTCCAGCATGATAGACTGTACCATGTTGTTGTGAGGAGTACCTGATTTGCCACTATGATGCGACCTGCTAGTGACAAATTCTTAGAGCTCCAGTGTATCAACTTTTGTCGAATGGAAAGGATAACGGGTGCAATCACAGTCTCCGGCAGTATGTTGAAACCAATTTGGAAGCCCAAATATTTGGTGCTCGCTCCTTGATTGATCCACTTGAAAGCGGGGTGTGGGTGCCACGCTGGATGTGTTTCCTGAGAGAGCCATATTGCACAGGATTTGTGCCAATTGATCATGGTGTTGGATCACTTGCAAAATAAAACTAGCCCACTTTCTAGCTTTTGGAGGTTTTCCAGGTCCCCTTCCAGGTAGACTGTTGTGTCATCTGCAAATTCTATATCCAGGATGCTTTGGTAAGAATGAGGTATGGGAAGACCACGTAGGTTGAGATGCCGCGAGTTGAGAAAGCAAGAGAGTGCTTCGGCGTATAATAGAAATAAGGATGGAGCTAGTGGGCATCCCTGCCGTACAGAGCGGGATATTCGGAAAAAGGGGCCCCTTTCACCTACCAGCGAAACGCAACTGCTGCCATTCCTATAAAATCCTGCAATGCCTTTGATCCATGTCTCTTGAAAGCCGAGTTTCCTCATCACACTTTCTAGAAAGTTCCAGCATACCCTGTCATATGCTTTCTCAAAATCTAGTAGCACCACTGCTACCTTCTTGTTGGTCTACTTGGCAAGGGCTACTGCTTCCCAAAATGAGAAGAGGGTGTCTAAGATGCTCCGATTTCTAACGAAACCTGTCTAGGACGGATGAATGAGTTGAGGGAGAAGTGGAGTTAAACGGCATGCCACGATTTTTGCGAGCAACTTATAGACAGTATTGAGAAGAGTAATGGGCTGCCACTTGTGAATGTCGTTGACATTCCCACCACTTTTAGGAATGAGATGTATCATCCCCTGTCCAAATTCCTCCAGCATGCTTCCAAAGGTGATGATCTCCTCATATGCCTGGAGGAGGTCTTCTTTAATAGTGCCCGAAAGGCATGTGAAAAAGTGCGGGGTGAGACTGTCAATTCCGGGGTAGCTCTCGACATCTAAATCAGTGAGGGCCTCCCATACCTCAATGATTGATAGGGGACGCACGAGCCAGGTATTCATTTCCGGTGTGACTTTCTCGGGTATGCTTTGGAGGATAATATCATCGCTTATGTCTTCCCCTGTAGCTATCATGTCTTCGGTAAGTAGGCGGCTATAATACCTTGTGGCAATATTCCTCATTTCGTCGCCATCCTCAGTGGTCGTTCCATCCTCCCGGTTGAGGCTACGCATCACAGTTCTAGCGTGCCTCAGGCCTTTGGAGCGGAAGAATTCCTTTGTGGTTTTGTCCCCTACTCGAATCCATCACGCCATGCTACCATGAAACTCCATGTCATATATTGCCTTTTATGCCATGCTAAGTTCCTGTTTGGCCGTGAGGACTTGTCCTACGATCCAAATATAGGATGGGTATCTCTGTTGGAGTCGTTGTAAGGTTATTAGTCCCCGTTTTGTCCTTTGTCGCTTCTCCTGAGCATCCTTGCGTCTGGTCTTGACAATCTCATGTAGGAGAGTAGAGGCTCTTGTTAATTTAGCTAAAAGTTTGTCTGATGCTGATGAGCCATTGACGGGTAATGGCCATTGGTTGGATAGTTGGTCCTTAACGTCTATAAGTGTGTAAATAGTGTGTGGGATGCGAGTCTAGAATGGGCCCCATTTTCGGTGCAATTGAAAATGACCAACTACCGGGTAATGGTCAGAGAAGGTCATGCCTGGAGTTATGCAACACCACCCTCCCTTTGCTTCTAAACCCTCCCCCACATAAATGCGGTCAATACGAGATAGGGTGGGTCCACTATTTCGCCCGTCTGATCGGGAGAATAGGAGAGAATCCATTTTCCGTTGGAAGTTGGCAGAACGCCAGATGTCTCGCAGGTTAAGGTGGACACATAGCTTCTCCCATTGTTTGCGTTCCCTTCCTTGTAGAACTATGGGGTTGTTGTTGGAGCTATCATGAATGGATTCGATCATATTAAAATCCCCTCCAATGCACCACTCTTCCGCACCCACTACTTGTAGGTGGATGCAGTCCCAGAATGTTGCTCTTTCTGTTCTGTTATTTGGAGCATAAACATTCATGAAGTTCCATCGTTGCCCTTGGATGGTCAGCGTGCAAAAATGTGCCCTACCAGGTATAAGTGATTCTTGGTGTATTAAGCCTTGGGCTAGATGTTCCCAAATCAAAGTGCAAATACCACCATGATTTCCATCCTCCCCAATTGATGGCTCCCAAATCGTTCGCCATGATCCTGGTTAGAAGGTCTCCGACTTCCTTTAACTGTGTGCTATCGAGGTGGTGTTCCTGCAACATGATGATGTCAGCACCACTCCCTAGTAAATATTCTTCAAGATCCCTTCTCAGTTTCCATCTATTTTGCTGGTCTAGTCTACTTCTGAGTCCTTGCACGTTCCATGTTATAATCTTCATACTCATGGAATGGGGTGGGAGATTGCCAGTTGTGCCTGGTGCTTTGTACAACAGGTCGTGAGTGGGGAGCACTCACCATTTAGACATCCAGTCATTTTCAGGGATGGAATAGTGGTCCACATCCATGAGTGGAGTTTGTGGGCTATCTTGTGAGCTTCAATCGCCCCTTCATGCTTCTCATAGAAATAGACAAAGCTTGGAGTTAGTTGGGTGTTTATGATAGTCCGCAGGTGGATGTGGCAAAGATGGGGGTCGTCTTCATCCATGGTGCACCAGAATTCAGTGTTATGCCAATGTTGCTTTAGTTCATTCATGAGCTCTTTATCTCTTATTTGTGCTACGAAGCACGCTGCTTGGCTACATAACATATCTTTAATCTTGGATTTCGACCAATCTTCCTGAGTCGGAAGCAAGAGTGGAAAGGAGATTGAGGTCGTCGGAACTCCGTTATTGTCCACCGCTGATACATGTACCCTTATTTTTTCCACTGTCTTGAGCCCTATACCTAGCCATTTCAAGGCATTTTGTGGGTGTGGTTCAAGGTCTTGGCTAGAGGAAGCACACTCATTTGTGTCCGGGACGACTATGATTTGAGGCGTGACATTCACACTTCTGCCTTGGGTTGTTGCTTCTGCATTGGGTGTCGTTCCACTCAAGCTCCTTATTAGGGACTTTACATGACTTATTCGTCTTCGTTTCCCTATTTTGTAAGCTTTAACGAGAACTTTCTCTTGGGTGCTTGGTGTCACCTTAGGTCGTTCCTTGGGGCTTACAAAAGAACTAGGGGAATGCTCATTTGTGGGGGGGAGCTCTTGTAGTAGATCAAAGCGATTGGGGCTCATAGGTGATGGAGGATTTTGTGCCGGTGATGTTTTTCGAAGGACATGGGTTTTTTCCACCACTCGCCATTCCATCACAGCCTTGTCGGGTCGTGGAGGGGGAGGCTTTTGATGTCTTATGGTATCCTGACCTTCCAGAGTCTCCTTTGTAGGATCTTTAATACGTCTTGTGGGGCAATTCTTTTTTAAATGACCAAGTTTTTTGCATGCAAAACATTGCCCCGGTGGGCCAATCACTTCTATGCGTTGTTCAATTCGCATTCCGTTTTTCCCGAGAATGAGGATCTTCGAGGGAAGTTTATTGATGTCCTGCACCAAGAGGCGGATAGAGGGAGGGCCTAGGTGCTTCTTTAGTCTGTCTGCTAGCGTTAGTTCCTCATCCAACATCATCCCAAAGGAGTTACCAATAGTAGGAAGTAACATGTTGTATTCTAAGGATAGTCCAGGAAACAACATTGTTACCTTTTTCATGGAGTCGTCCTGTTGTGCGGCTTTCTCTGGGTTAAAACCATGTGTCCATTTACACATGAACAACCATGTATTTCGGACCTGGCAAGGGGAAAGTGCTATGAGGTTCGTTGTAGACTCCTTGTCTTCTAGTATGATTTGATAGAAGCCTTTACCAAGCGGTTGGACTTCTTTTATACCACGGAGTTGTGAATGAAATTGAGCTTGCAACATATCTCGCAACAACCCTCTGTTTGGTCGTGATCCCATCACTCGGCATATGACCGTTATTCGCTCAAGGCGCTCTATCTCTTTCTCAAGTAGAAGCATCTCTTCGTTGTTGAAAATAATCTCAACAGGACCCCCGCTATCAGAGATGTTTTTCCGTTATCGATCGAGGGGCCTATTGGTGCAATGTGTTCGACAGTGGTGATGTTTGAAGGTGCCATTAGTGATAAATTTGGATTGCGTCTCTTTCTCTCTTTTTTTTTTTGGGGGGGGGGGGGGGGGTTTGTCACTCCTCGAACAGTGGGGGAGTGGGGGGGTTTCACTCCTCGAAGGTTGGGTTCACTCCTCGAACTGTGTGTGTGTGTGGGGGGGGGGGGGGGGGGGGGGGGCGGGGGGGTTCACTCCTCAAAACCTACTCCTCCTCGAAAAGTGGGGGAGGTGTGAGAGGAAACCCTAAATGATGGCCTCCTCACGAAACTGAGGAGGGCGATGCAGCAGCGGCGGGGAGGAGAGGCGTCTGTGTCAATGAGCAGTGGGAGGCTTCTGGACCCTCACGTTTCCGCTGCTTCGGCTTCGGCTCCGGCTCCTGCTCCAGTTCCGTTTCCGTTGTCTACCGGTGCGATTCAACCCTCCTGCGCCGCTGCTCCAATGTCAATATCAACAATCAACGTTTTTATGTCATTCGATAAAATGTTGTCTAAATTTGTTACATATCATTGCACAAAAAATACATTTAGGAGTTACTTGCATCACTATGATCATTCCTTTCATGAGAATCACTACTATAGCTAATATACAATTGTGACTCTTCCTCCTCATTTTCAAATATACCAATCAAATCATTGTCTTCACCAAATGGTGTCTCCAAATTTTGTGCACTAAATCTTGGTCATCTTCAATCTAAGACATCTTCTAGACTTGGTAATATCTCTTTTATTATGTTTATCATTGTCTTCCTTAAATATCCAACTTTTGTTCAGTGTAAATCCATACACAATGATATCCACCTCACTAATGTCAATGGTAGGTGAATTACAAAGGTTTAATGCATCACCACGTCCAAAACTTTACCAATGCAGAATTGGTGCCCTAGGTCATGGCCATCTACATGTGTAGCTATTAATATCCCCCACCTTGACTTCTTGCAAGTTTCCTTGTCACATGAGTTATGCTCGTGTTGTCATCGTTGGTTCCACATAAATGTTTCTCTGTTGTAGATGAACCAAACTATGACGATCAACATTAAGTGCTTGAAGCGGTGATTGAGACCATGTAAATGGCATTTGCAAGGTTCAATTACCATCAACACAATTATAATGGGTTTTTGTTAATCAATGAAGCACATGTTCACTATAAGGTATCTTGTTGTGCAACATACTTCTTTGCATTATCGATATGCATCTTTTTCTCTTGTAAAAATAGAGATTTTAGTACGATTCAAGTTCATGTTTAAAAAAGCTCTTTTATTTGAAAAAAAAAGAAAATTTACATGAACTCCATACATTGTATCGAGTTGATGTAAAAAACATAGTTTTCATCACAATTTGATACAATGTATCGAATTCATGTTCAAAGTTTTTTTTTCCCGGATTTAAAATAAATAAATTTAATTTGAGCTTGAGTTGATGAAAAAACCAAAGTTTTCATCACAATTCTATACCAATCGAGGAAGAGGCCGAAATCGAAGTCCCTAGAATTGAGATAAGTCGAGGACAAGGTCGAAGTCGAGGGGAACGCCCACGTGTTTCTATTGTGGGAAGCCGGGGCACTTCCAAAAGAATTGTCAACACTTCCGAAAGGAAAAGGGGGGAGCCGATGGTGTGAAGTCGAAGAAGATTTCGGTTAGCAAGAACACGTCGGCAATCGCGACAAGTGAGGAGGAGGTGTTGCTCATCAGTGACCAAAACAAAGTGAACCTTGTCGGTGATGAATCGACATGGGTGGTCGATTCGGGTGCATCATTCCACCAAACCCCCAATTGGAAATGGTTCTCATCTTATAGAGCCAGAGATCTCATATCTATAAAAATGGGAAATGACGGAGCATGTTGAATCGTCGGGATTGGAGATGTGTGCTTGACAATGTCAACCAGGTGTAGACTTGTGTTGAAAGATGTACGACACGTTCCGGAAGCCAGATTGAATCTGATATCAACCGGTAGGCTAGATGATGAAGGCTACATGGATAGCATCCAAAACGGTGTCATGAAGTTCTGCCGAGGAAGCCTGATTGTGGCTAGAGCCCGAAAAACCAATACATTGTATTTGATGCATGCTCGATTATGCAGAAATGAGGTAAACGTGGTAGCCGACATAGCCAGAGAGATGTGGCACAAGAGGTATGCCACATGAGCCAGAAAGGAATGTAGATGCTTGTTGTTGGTTTTAGGGTTAGGGTTAATGACGATGATAGTGGGGTGTGGTGATGATTAGCATTGCGGGGTTCATGGCATGATTGTGATGTGCATTTAAAAGCCTTGTGGGGTGGGGGTGGTGCCTAGAATGGCTCCACCCCCCTCCCAAGGGGATTCAACGTGAGAGAGGAGGAAGAGAGAGAGAAAGGTGTCAAAGAGAGAGAAGTTGAGAGAGAAATATTCATTGTTTCATTCATTCCCCATAAGGGAGTTAAAAATAGTTACAAAAGGGTAGATACACAGGGGTGCAAGCCCCCTTCTCACTCACGCCTCTTCTTATTTGTCCACATGCACGCAAGTGTGCATGTGTACACATACGCATCTACTCACACTCACAATTACACTTACACATTTACACATACACATCAACAACATTATAGCATTCCACCCTCGCTCATCACACTTTACTCTTCGTACATCTCATACGGTAACAATGCTAACCGAAAAAGAACTCCTACCGGAGGTGAAGAAAGTGCATCTTGACAAATGTGTTGATTGCCTTGTTGGTAAACAAAATAGAGTCGCATTTTGACCGAGGCCCCCAATTTGGAAGAAAACCGTTCTAGAACTCATACACACCAATGTATGTTATGTAGATGCTAAATCTCATTCCAGTGGACAACACTTTGTTACCTTCATTGATGATTATAGTCGTAAGTTGTGGGCTTACGTGTTGAAGACGAAGGATCAAGTACTAGGTGTTTTCAAGGAGTTCCAAGTGAGAGCTAAGAGAGAAGCCGGCCGAAAACTAAAAGCGGTCTGAATGGACAATGGAGGTGAATACTGAGGCCAATTCGAAGAGTACTACCGAACTCAAGGTATTCGACTAGAGTATAGTGCCGACGATGTTGGAACTGAATGGGATGGACAAGAGAATGAACTAGACGATCATGGAGAGAGTTCGATGTATGTTGGCACATGCAAAATTACCAAAGATTTACCGGGTTGAGGCGCTGCTGGCTGCTGCTTATGTGATCAATAGGTCGCCCTTGGTTCCACTGGAAGGTGACATACCACAAAGGGTATGGTACGGCAAAGAGGTGTCATATCGGCATCTAAGAGTATTCGATTGCCTGGCCTATGTGCATATAGCTAAGGACCAAAGGGGGAAACTCGATCCCAAGAGCTGACCATGCCTATTTCTTGGCTATGGCGAAGATGAATTCGAAGCACGTAACTTTGCGACAACGGAGCCCAATATTGAGTGTTGGGTTGTATTAGAGGTAGGTAAGACATGGCGATCCAGCCTTGTCTAGCTTCACGAGTAGGGAATATTTGAGCCTTCAAGACCCATATTTGTATGGTTAGGTTAGGCTTTGTGTGCAACTAGGTTGGTGTTGGGAACTAGGTGAGTCTGTGACCTCTTGATGGCTTGGTGAAAGGGGAATTGTAACTATAATAGTCCTAAGGTAACGAAATTCCTTGTCAAGTAAGTTTTGACTCGCACGAAAGACGCAACAACCTTGGCATCATCTCGAAGAAAGACTCGATGACATAGAGTTGTCTAGGAAGATGTAGACTACCTCCACTTGCACAGGAAAACCTTATGAATCTTCATTGTTCCCTAGGATTGGTTTCAATCTCCTCTTGCTCAATTTAGGTGGAAGGCAAAGAGGGCTCATCACTGAGGATGTCTGAGCCAAAACTACGTACCACCTTTGTGCCAACCTTGAGCTTTCATTAGAATTTTACGTGGTATGAAAAAACTCATGGAGGAAGTTGAAAGGAGAAATGTGCAATCGACATACTACCCCTCTTTGGTCAATATTAGAACCGAGAAAGGTAAGTGAAGCCAAAAGCATTATGAAGCCAAGTTTTGGAAAACACGTTGAGGAAGATTCAAAATTATGAAATAGTGGATGCGAAGAGGAAAGTTTATATGTAAATTGCATAGGAGAACCAAGTAAAAGAAAAGAATGGTCTCAAGGAAGCCATCAATTAGAATTACGAGGTTTTAGTTGAAGAGAAAATTAAAATAGTGGATGAACAACCGAGACCTTCCAAAAAAAGCGATGCTTGAAAAGCCGGACAAAGAGAGGAGCAAACAATATGGAGCCAATAGTGAGCAAAATATGAAAAGAGGAAGGAGGCTTGACCGTTAAGTTTCCTTAAAGAAATAGAACAAATGATAATTTGAAGCATGAGACGGATTCTTGGTAAAAGGAGTTATGTTTGGGGAACCTCTGATCCAATCACTAGGGAGATGGGGTTGTTGGTTGTTTGATGAGGTACACGTGGATGCGCTTGATGGGGGTGAATGGTTTGCTGATCACATTTGTTGGTGGGGTTGGCATGCCTAGTTCGTTATTGATGTTGGGCCGATGAGGAAGGGGAAAAGGTAAAATGTGAAGTATGAAGAGGCTTGAAAATAAATGGTTAGGGGATATTGTATATTATAGGTGTGGAAAATGTGGGAAAAGACATTGGTGTGGAGTTATGTGATGGAAGGCTATTAAAGCTATAATGTGTGAAAGGGGCAAGCATAGTATTGTGTGAAGAAGGGGTATTGTTGTGTGTGAAAGGGATAAACGAAGTATTGTGTGTGCAAGGGGTAGGGGAAACATTAGGCAAGAAGAGCAAGATGGTGAGAATTATGACAATAAAAAGAGTGAGGCAAACGTAGTATTGTGTAAAGAAGGGGTATTGTTGTTTGTGAAAGGGGTAAATGAAGTGTTGTGTGTGCAACGGGTAGGGGAAACATTAGGCAAGAAGAAGAGGATTTTGAGAATTAGGACGATAAAAAGAGTGAGTGTATTGGACGAGATGGGGTGATGTGTGTGAAAGGGTTTGGTATTAGGTAGAGGGGGGTATTGTGACATCATCATGATTTTTGTTTACTGAACGGTCTACTTTGATTTTAGAGTGCCTAGTGCACAAATGTTAGCTCAAGGCATTTTCATTCATGGCCCATGGGCTCGCTAACTTTGCATCCTTTAAGCAAATAAATATTTCTCAACTAATCATCTTTCCAAACAAAACAAGGGGAAATCCAAGTACAAGAACATCAGCCTCTCTCATCCATCAACCAATGTCAGTGGGCCTCATGTTCGATATGGGCCTCTACAAATGACAAAGCCTTGTGGAGCAACCATGAAGTGAGGTTCGATGCCTTCTAATCGAATCTCGAACAAGTTCTCGAAGTTGTAACCCTTGTACATCAACCAACCAATGTCATTGGGCCTCATCTCCGATATGGGCCTCTACAGATGACAAAACCTTGTGGAACAATCATGAAGCGAGGGATGTCTTCAAATCGAATCTCGAAAACCCTATGAGGTGTTAAGGCAGCCATGGGATGGTGACGATCAGTTTTTTATTTCATTGCATTAATCCTCCGATATGTATAAATGATTGAGAAGTAGGCTCCATTTTGTTATTTCAAAATCACCATTTGTGTATATGTTTGTATAGATATATATAATTCCTAGATGATAAAAAGAAAGAACAAGGGGAGAATAAAAGTTAAATAGCTGGTCGCGTCGCCTGAGAGATTCGAACTCTCGCGGGGAAACCCCATGTACTTAGCAGGCACACGCCTTAACCACTCGGCCAAAGCGACCATGATGAACCTAACTTTGATTTTAGCGTATATATTGTAAAATAACCAATATGTTTTTCCTTTACTTCTTTCCTAGTGCACTAACTCATGAATCCAAACTTCCAATTCCAAATCGGATCTTCTCTCCCCGAGATTATGCTCCATTGAGTATTATAGTGAATGTCACTTTAGGACGCGAGCCTTGAAGCAAATTATGCAATAATCGTAGGCAGAAAATTTTAAGTTTTCATACTAGAACCGTCAAAATGATCGTTTTTTGTGCATTGTCTTCTCCTAAACATTTGCTATCCTTAAAGGCCCGATTCAAGGCATAGCGTAATCAATGGTCTCGATCCACTTATCAACAAACAACATTGGCATTTTGTACTTTATTGCATAAGGAAACTGGTAAGTCGGTTGAAAATGAATTTGTGAAACGTTGAAATAAACCCCATGTAATAGTGTTTATGAATTGTAGTTCTATTTCCTCATGTTGTCACGTTGAAGTTGAATGGACATATATGTCCACACTTATGATATACATACACATGTGATATTGCAAGTTTTTTTGAGCCAATAACATCATTGTAAGGAAAATGTTTGGCCAGTTGGTTTGATATTAATCATACTAACACACAAACACATGGCCTAGGCCCTAAACAAATTATTAGGGAAATCGTGGATATATTGGTTCTCTCTCCCCCCCCCCTCCCTTTTAAAAAAGGAAAAAATTGAATGAATTATTTAATCTAGAATAATAAGGTTTAATTTGGAAGATTTTTCAAAAGAGTTATTTGGATTAGGGAATAACTTCGAAATACCCTAAATTAGTTCATTTATTTCCCCGAATGTTATTCGTGGTCAACCCCCAAAGGGACAATAATATAGCAACCATTTAGGGGTAGTGAAAGCGCAATGGCATGAAAGGAAACAAAAGGATAGCTCAATGGCATCAAAGAAAATAAAACAAAAGCTCTAAGGCATCAATGGAAAAGAAAAGAAAAGCTTCAAGGCATCGCTGGAAAGAACACAAAGGCTCCATCCATGGCATTGACGGAAATAACACTAACGGTCAAAAGTGCAACAATGGATAGAAAACAAAACGATCATCGAGCATAGAAACAAAAAGACCAACACGAGATATTCGATTAATGTAACAAAAAGCTCAAACTCAAGGGGCAACAGCTGAAATAAGGCAAAACACTCACCGAAGCATAAAAACAGAACTTCACCGAGACATTCGATTAATGTAACAAAAGCTCAAGGGCATAGAAAGGACATAGAAACAAAGAGCATCAATGGGAGCAAGAGCAGAACCCGACCAAAGTTATCCGATAAATGTGAACAAAAACCTCATGAAGGTATTCCATTAATATAGTGATAAATGTGAACAAAAACCTCATGAAGGTATTTCATTAATGTAGTATAAGTCTTAAGGCAAAGAGAGGGCTATAAGTGGTATTTCATGAAACCATAGGGCTATTTTGGGAAACATAAGGGGGGCCATAAATGGAATTTCAGGAAACCCTAGGTCCATTTTAGCAAACATTTCTCTGCCTTATATATACATATATATATGTATATGTTCTGTACATACATTTTATGTGGGCGAATTTCGACCTGCAGGAAGAATCTGTCTCCCTGCTCCTTCTCTGTGTATTCTTTCGCGAAGATGGGCGGCCAGAAGGGTAAAGACAGCCTCGGTCAAGCTCTGATACGGCGGCAGAATGCCATCAGAGGTGGAGGTAGCGGAAGCAACCGATATCAGAAGAAGAAGAAGACTTCGGGGGTAGTGGAGTCGGTCATCGATCCCCGAGACCTTGACACTGTCATGGAGCAAGCTGAGCTCGCTGGACGCATCTTCTCTTCTTCCCATCCTTCTCCTCATGTCTTTGTTTCCGAGTGAGTCTTTGTTTTACTTTCGGTGAATGGCTAAATATCCCAATTTTTTGTTGTAAACCATTTGTCTCATGGGCCAATTTTGGCCTTAGAAGATGTTAATATATCTTTCTTTCTTTCTTTCTTTCTCATACACACAAACACACAAACACGGTGGATTGTCTCATTAAAAGTTAGCCTGTTAGGTTCTTTCTAATGTTTGTGCTGAAAATTGTTTGATATTGGCTCCATTTTGATGTGGCGTTTTCCCTTAATTTTTAGTGTTTTGGGCTTTTTCTTCAATTTCATGCTATTCAGTGGATACGTTCAAGTCTTTTGGAAAACAGTGGATGGGTTTTCTTTTTTATGGATGATGTTGCATTTCTTCTTTGTGTGGATAGCACATATTATGGATGGGGAATTTTCAAATGGCTTCCGATTTGATTTGGGTTACTTGCTAAACTTGGTTCTTGTCTGTCCATATATTTTCATTGCAATTCACTGGGAGATCTAGGCTTTATGTGAATACATAGGGTTTTTTTTCTCGTTCTTTTGGAATACTGGCTAACTTTGTTATGGATTTATTCTTGTGATTTACTGAAAATTTACACCTTTTTTTAGATATAGTAAATGATTGCATCAATGGGGTTTCTGTTTATGTGTTGTAGTTATGTGTTTGGATTTGATGACATGGGGTGTGAAAGCCATTTGGGATAGATATCATGTGTTCAGTGTTGACTTTGGCAACCAATCTTTGTTTGAGGAGGATAGATGAGGACTGTATCAACGTTACATGCGTGTTCAGTTTGTATCTGAAATCCTCTCATGGCCATCATGATAGCCATCATGATATGACTCTGTCAACATCTCAAGTGAGGTTTTATTAAAACCCAAGGTAGGTTTTTCACATTCCAAGCTATATCCAAGTGGGGTTCTTTAATTTTTACAAGTCTGCTTGGAACGAATTGTCGAGAGGGATTTCTGGCTTTTCAAGTCTGAACTTTCAGAAGGGTTTAGTTTTTTGTTGGCCCTATAACTCTGGGAGAAGCAATGCTTTACTACAGGAGGTTACATTGACCATGCACAGGATGGCTGTTTACCATAAAAGCACTACCTTCATAAGGTTGTAAGGCCATGTATGGGGGATGATTTCTCCACAGTGCCTGATGACTAGGGGGCAGCGGGTGATCAAAACCCCACCACTCCAAGATACAATAGGTGATGATTTTATAAATGGGATTCCAGCCTTTCTCTTTTAGGATAAATATTACTTCGAATTTACATGAGTTTTAATTCTTTATATAAGCTCATGGGTTACATACTTATGTTCTGAATGAGATTTATTCTCTCCCATAGATTTAGTGGATGGTTTATAACTTTGCCCCATTCTTTTGGTTTACTTGTTAACTTAGGCTTATATATAGATATAAGATTCTTCATTTTGCTACAGTGAGGTTGAAGGAGATGAAAGTTTGAGTCTCGAGGACAAAGAGAAGCTGCAAAAGACTGAGGAAAAGCTGCATCAGAGTAGCTTAAAAATCCCAAGAAGGTATATAACATCATCGAGAAAGGAAATCTTGTAAAACTTCATTAGTACTATAACATGAGTGATTTGAAGCCTTTGTTTGTCATTGTCGTTCATATGGGCAGAAATACACTGCTAGACAGGATTATATTGATTTAATGCATTGATGCCATATTACTTTGTTTATACATCGGTTTCATGTTATGTCTCCAGACCAAGGTGGCATACTGGTATGACTCCAGAAGAACTCGATATGAAGGAGAGACAATCATTTTTGGAATGGCGACGCGAACTAGTAAGGTAAACTTTTGCAATTGTAAATAGAAAAAAGCTCACATTTGAAGTGTCAATATAAGACCAGGAATTACTACTGACGGTCTCTCTTCGGGGTGAGGCCAAAATGCAAGTTCTGGTAATCTTTTTGTTTATCGTAGCTTAATAATATCTGATCTGGACAAATTCCTATTGTATGTAGCTTGGAGGAAAATGAGAAATTGGTGGTTACACCTTTTGAAAAGAATCTTGAAATATGGAGACAACTATGGAGAGTTATAGAACGAAGTGATCTGGTGAGTGTAAAGCTCAGCCTTGCCATACATGCCTCTATGCATTCTTGACTAAATGTAACTCATGTGTATGAAGGTGGTAACAGTGGTGGATGCTCGGAATCCGCTGTTTTATAGGTGTCCAGATTTGGAGGTCAGAGAAATCCTAGCTCATAGTCCTCAGTTTATTTTGGAATTTTAAATGTGAGATCTGTAGGGTTCTGACATTTCGCTGTCAAATGAACTTTTAGGCCTATGTTCGAGAGGTTGATCCTTACAAGCAGACTATGCTTCTAGTTAACAAAGCTGACTTGCTTCCAGAATCAGCCAGGTGAGTATGAAACCCTCGTTTATTCACTTTATGCCTCTCAATGCATGGCCTCAATATTCCTCCATTTCAACAAATCTCGGCATCTAACAATATAGCTTATTGGTTTGCAGATCGAAATGGGCAAACTATTTCAGGTCACAGGATATTGCTTTTATGTTCTGGTCTGCCAAGAATGCAACTGCTGAGCTTGAAGGAAATGCCAAGCTGGATCATAGTATTATGGATGAAGGATCTTCTGATGAAGAAGTAAGGATACTTGATAGGGAAGAGCTGTTGGATAAACTAGAATCCAAGGCAAAGTCTGTGTCACTCGAACGGAAGAGTGCACTTAATGTTTCCACGGCAAATCCTGAGATGCACTCTGATATGAAAAGTCTGCATCAAGAAGATCATAAGAAGGTTATAACTACAAATAAGCATGTAGTGGTTGGTTTTATAGGGTATCCTAATGTTGGCAAGAGCTCCACTATAAATGCCTTGGTGGGAGAGAAGAAGACTGGTGTGACTTCTACACCAGGGAAGACCAAGCATTTCCAAACTCTTCTACTCTCTGAAGAGCTGATGTTATGTGATTGTCCAGGGCTAGTCTTTCCCTCATTTACGAGTTCACGCTCAGAAATGGTTGCATGTGGGGTTTTGCCAATCGACAGATTAACTGACCATAGGGGCCCTATACAAACAATCGCAAACCTTGTTCCACGTCATGTATTTGAGCAACTATATGGTCTTTTGTTACCTAAACCTAAGCCATATGAGCCTCAGGATAGACCACCGACAGCATATGAATTGCTTCATGCTTTCTGTCTCTCTAGAGGCTATGTTGCGGGAGCTGGATTAGCTGATGAGACACGAGCTGCAAGGATGATGTTGAAAGATTATGTCAATGGGAAATTGCTTCACTATCACCTTCCTCCAAGAAGTGATGATGAAGAATCAAATAGTTCACATGATGATGGTGTTGATTATGAAGCACATGCAGCACATGCTGATATTGGTGATACAGATGAAACTATGGCATATGACGGGGTTATGAATCATCTAGATTCCTTTGAGGCAATGGCTGGGATGAAGGTGGCTGTGGTGGCAGCTTCAAACAAGAAGCCGAAAGATGCCACAGCACATAAAGCTCATAAAATGCACAAAAAAGCCCCTCGAACAAAGAATCGATCTTGGAGGGTAGGAAATGATGATGGAGATGGGATGCCATTGGTGAGAGGAGTGGTAAAGCCTGTCAGTTACGGTGCTGCACGGTTGGCACAAGTTAGTCGTGGATAGAAGCAAAGCTTGGATTTTATAATTAATCATGTTGTTTCTGTACAAGCTGCAGTCAAGCATGGTTACATGTGCTTGGCATTTTGGAACTCTTGAAGGAAGCTATACAATGCCAGATATCTTTGACAAATACTATGACCAGTGTTTAACCTATCATATGATCACACATAAATGTATGTATATGCTCTAAAGAGGAGTCCTTATTGATACACGGCCTTTATATCAGCTCTAAAGAGGAATCTCTATTGATACAGCCTTATAGATGTGTTTCTCAGCACATTTAGTGTGGACACAGTTTTGGGAATTTCTAGAAGTGTGTTTGTAAGCTTAGTTATTTTTGGCTGACACAATTTCAGGAATTTCAATGCACTGTCCACATGTGGTGTGGTGTGATGCAAGAATATTCAATATATTATTTTATGAATTTCTTTTTCCAATATTGTGGGTATTTGTTTACGAGTCAAGTATAAAATAGTCTTCTAGATGACAACTGCTGGAGTGCTGTCTGGATTATAGTATATAAAGAAAAGCAATTATCCAGGAACCAATATTAAATGACGTTTGATCAAAGTCCAATTTCCATTAGGATATTATTCTGTTTCCTATCAAAGTAATTTGCCAAGCTTCAGGACCACAATGCTTATGATTTTATTCTCTAATGCCTGCGGTTTTATTTTTAGGACACTCAAATAGTGGATGCATATAAAAACCCCTTTGCATATCATCAATGAACAAGTGCAATTGAATAAGGAAACTGTTAGAAATTACAAAGTATTGAAGTATGCTATTATTGAAGTCTCATTACCTTGCACAGTGTATGGCTGTCTATTGCTATTCCTATGCATGCATTTTTATTTATGAATTTATAGTCCATGAAATGCATCATACTTGGTATTTTCAACTGAAGCATTAACCGTGTATGACCCAAACAAACTACAATTACACGGTGGTATTTTTAACTGAAGTATTTAAACTCTCAGTATGACCCAAATAAACTATGATTATTTGGTGGTTTTTTGGAACGGAAGTATTAAAGTTCTTCATGTGACCCAAATAAACTGTCTCTCACAGATACTAGAATATCACCATGCTTCCAGGTGTTTTCAATGGAAGCATTAAAACCTAAACACCTCATTCATTATGACCCCAAATCGAGTGGTTTTATAATCAGAATTTATACTGGAATTAAGGAAATGATTAATATTGCAAATACCAAAGAATCTAATTTCAATTCCAGATAGAAAACTTGGCAATTATATGCATTAATTCATTGTATTTTTATTACCATTAGCATATCAGATCCATATGTTTTCAAATGATTCATGTTTAAGTGCTTTCACTAAAATGAATACATTGCTACCATCTAATCATTCATAACTCTGTTGTTGAAAAGTTCCTTAGCTTCATTACTGCTAACCCAACCAAATAAGCATCATTACTGCTGACCCAAATAGATTTGTGTTTATACATTGCAGTCTCGCAACCGTTGTAATGCATCAGAATTCCTGTTCATCATATACCTAACTTTTCTCCTTTAAAAGAAGGAAGTTCACTATAATAGTCTGCTTTCATCCTTTACACATTTCAATGCCACTCCACTTCAAGCACGAAGAATGCATATTTGATCAAATAATCATTGGATTTTGTTCTTTTCACATCCCTTTCATATGTACTTGGTCTTTTCCTCTAAAAATTCCTAACATTACATGGATACTGCCTCTTTTACTTACAGCCGCCATGGTGGTCTTACAGCTTCCACATTAGTCCTCATTGACATACACCATATAGAAGTAGCATATGTAGTGGTATTTAAGATAAGCAGAAAAAAAGAGAGTATAGTGCATCTAGACATTTTATTTTTGGACAAATGTGTCACAAAGCTGCCTCAAAGTTGTTACATGGACAATCTCCTCTGCAGTGGGTTGTCTTTTAAGTAGACATATTTTACATATTGTAGGAAGAATCAGATGTAACTGTGAAACTATCGTACAACCATTAGAGATGCATATATACAATTATGCATCAATTATTTACATCCAGACTTTTTACAAGGATGCAAAACTACATTCGGCACTATGCATTCCCATTCCATGGTTGATGCAGATGGCTCTTATAAGACGAACCTTGAAAGGTCTGTCTTTGTTAGGAGATGCCCCACTGAATTCCTAACTTTCTGCAAAGATCAGACTATAGTATAAAGATGACCATCATGAACGTAATTTTCATGTATAACATTGTATTGAACTATCTAATTTCTTTTTTATACACATGCAGTCTTAATCATTAGAATTTCTGTTTGCATACTGATCCGCATCGTTTTCATTTCTCCCACAAGAGAAATATTAAAAGTTAAAACCATCATTACATGTAAAATTGTATAACTGATCCATCAAAGAACTTGAGAGGTTAAAAAAAGTCAAACCTGTTTGTCAATTACATATCTACTTCCTGTTCTCTCAGGAGCATTGAAGCTAATATCTTCGACTACTTTCTCAATTATCTGCATAATAATTTGAGGTATCTGTGAATGCAACCAAAAATGACATCTGAAGGATGTTATTTTCACCAAACAGTTTGCTTACAGTGTGCAATCTTCGTGCTCCAATGTTATCTACAAACTTATTCACCTGGATAAAGAAAATGCAACCAAGGATTAAAGAATGATGTAAAAGGTAATAACAAAGTGGCATTCTTTTCCTTAATGATACATCAAATAACTATTGGATGTGTGCACTGATGATTGGAAACTGTCATATGCATGAATTAGCAATCTCCACATTCTTGTATTGCTAGATACTAAAAAATGGTAGCTACTCAAAGACAACTCATAAATTTTGGAGTTACAAGCACATCTGGGCATTTCTATATATTGATTGACTTTTACAACTTATGATAAAGGAAATCAATGATTGAAGTTGAGATGAATAAATACCTCCAGACTATTTCCTTATGATGTTTTAATAGTTTGGCCATTGGGAATTTTCACGTCCCTGAACCCAATTAACACTTCCTGATGACCTTTTTTTATGTTTTTATGGGAAAGTTTTGAAATATACGAAATAGACACCAAGGTCAGTCCTTGGAGAGCAGAACTCCACTTTTAGATCTAGGCCTGGTTCAGTGACATCATTCTTATTGTTTATTGTCTATTTGTGCCCCATTCCTGCAGATCAAAATTCTCCCAGATATGCTAAAATTATCGTTTTTTACAGTTCTTAAATGCTACCAGATTGAAGGCCTTCACCATACCAAAGCCAATTATCAAATACCAAATTTCAGAAGAACGGGAGTATCCTCACAACGTTTGTAATGTACTCAGGTCATTTGCCACTCATCATATTCAACCATATTCTCTAGTTACATTGAGCTCCACAGCAACAAGTCAACTAAATAGACATGATTTAATTTCTCTAATAGCTATTCTGCAGGCTACAATGAGCACGAAATGAAACGACACTATTTGAAAATACTCTATTACACACCTTTATGAAGTAGGCCATATTGTCAGCTCTACATCAGTAAAGACCTATCTTTATCATCTATATCAAACCACCATTGACTATAGCACATGAATTTGATAGCATAAGTCTATTTGGTATTTAGATCTGGGTACTCCCATGCCATTACATCTTTCCCTCGGTATTGGAGCTGGATGTTCTCATGTCTAGCAGTCTAGAGAAAATCCAAAAACGATTGGATGTTCTCATGTCTCACATATAAAAATGATTCACTATTTGATCTGGATCTGCTTGGATATTTACATATTAACTGATGATGCTCAATTAGCATGTGGGATCTAGAGATATACCTCAGCTGCTATATTGGCCAACTCTCTGACTGCATCATTTGTAAATACAAGGTCAACGCCTTCTGTCTTCAGCAGAAGAATCTGCTGCTTTATTAAGTTTGTCTCAGGTTCTGTTAATATACGATAAAGATCCTGAATTTCACAAAAACATTAACACAAATGTTGCAAAATTTGAAGTAAAACAAAATGCTATAGGGAGGGATTATATCCCTACATACCTCCTTCGTAAGACCTTTCAATTCAACTCGAATGGGTAAACGACCTTGTAACTCTGCAAGCATGTCACTAGGTTTGCAAGCATGAAATGCACCACTACAGATGAACAAGATGTGATCTGTGTTGATATTTCCATATTTTGTGCTTACCATGCTGAAATGACAAGGAAAAAAAAATCTTAGAAATATTTCTTCTCCTAACCATGATTCATACACTAGGAGAGCTGCAAGTTATATTTGAACATTCCCTACTCTTATATAATAACCATTATCAAGCAGGAAACAAATACAACACACACACACACACACAGATATATATATATATGTATGTATGTATGTATGTATGTATGTATGTATGTATGTATGCATACATATATATACATGGTATACATTTATAGTACATACATGAGCCTGCCCTTAACAATTGGAAGAAAACCCTACTATACATCCTTATTGCAGCTATGACTCGTGACTGCAACACGGGTATTTAAGAAAGACCGTCGTTTGTGTTATTCATTAAAACCAAACCTCTCATCAAAACCAATATACAATCCAAGAGAAAAAAACCACCAGGAATGTCTTTGGTTAAGCTACTAACCTTCCCTCAATGATAGGAAGTAAATCCCTTTGTACACCTTCTGCACTTGCATCAGCCCCATATCTTGTCTCCGCTGTGCTGACTATCTTGTCTATCTCATCTATAAAAACAATTCCATCGGATTCTGCAAGCTATCAACCATCAAAATAAAATAAGAAAACATGAATGTCGTTACCATAACAAGAAAAATGCATTCCAGATTAAATGCAAAAGCTGACCTGCAGGGCATCCTTTGTTAATTGGTCAGTATTCAAACGTTTCTCCACTTCAAACTCCACCATTTTTTGCTTAGCATCCTTGACAGGCATTTCTACCCTTTGGCTCCTAGGTGCACTTTCAATCTACAACCAAGTCATAATCATGAGATTCGTTATCGGCACTCACTCCCTCAAAGCTCCACACTTCACTTTAATGAAACCAGTGCCCAGCTCAAGTAAATGATATATATAAACGTAAATAACCTATATTGTTACTAAAAATGTCAAGATCGATTCAGAGGATAGTGGAATATGACATCATACTTTGCCTTCAAAATAGATCATAAAGCATATACACATTTCATCCAAACCAAGAATATCTCATATCAAGTGGGTAAGAGTGGTAGCCATTACCTTATCATGTTATAAGAAATGTAAAAAAGGATTCCGGTCATTGGCGATGTCTGTTAAAGTGGTCTCAGAGCAGAGGGTTCATAGGAAGATGGAACTTGTGATCTTGGTTCTTTGTTCACAAAGGAAGCAGCTTACTCCATTTAGCCAATCTCTTTATCAGATCAGCCATTTTTCCTCCAAGACTGGTTGGACTGTAATGCTTGGCTTTTCTTCACCACAGTTATTCCAGTAGCTGATAACTTCCATATATTCATCATCCTCGAATAATGTTTCCAATGAAGGTATCAGCCATGCTCTGATATTATTCCTTACTCTTTCCAGCCATGCTCCAAAAGGTTCCCATGAAGCCAACACTGAACACAACTCTTGGTTGTGCATCTAGACAGGCATTCTCATACCACTTAAAAAAAGTTGGAATCTTTGCCTGCCTCATATGTTAGTTCAGGTGACCGAGCATAGAGAATGTGAGTGCAGACACTTTGCGGGGGCGAGAGTGCATAGCAACGGTTCGAGTCCTTCAATGGATGGGATTGTAGACAAAATCAAGAAAGCTCATTGTGGAGCATAAATCGGCTCAGAGTTAACTCCAAGTAGGCTGCCGCAAGGCCACAATAATAATGGTGTCAGGTGGCCTTTAGTGGTCCACGCAAAGAAGATTATGTCTCCATCATCCTAACTGAGATGAAAAATGGTTCATGAGCATCATAACAAACTGTGGACTAGGAATCTCGAGCACTCATTACTACAGTCTATTTTGGGCAGAAACTAGGCTGAGGACAAGGAAGATTATGTTTGTACTTCCAATGTTTGTTTGCAGGCTGCTTCCTTCTTTCCATTCCAGAAAACCCTTGGGTATCCATTTCTATAGACTTATTACATGGTTGCCTCCATCCAGATAGCACAAGAGTGCCGTGTGGTAGTAGAATGATTTAACAAGCTGAGCCTGCTTCATTTAATATATGGGACTCCTTGTGAAGCGGAAGAGGTGGTGAAGACATTTTTCATTTATTTTTTAAGTACCATGATCTTTCAATGAATGGGGAGTTCCTCAGCTAAAATTAAGTTCCTTATACCATCCAAAGATGGATGGGCAAATTAAGAGAGTCAGCAAGATTTTGAAATGTTTGACGAATTTCAAGCAACTAGACAAAGGAAATGGTTGCAAATGCTGGAATGTGACGAAGTTCACCTACAGTGCACATCAACACGGCTAAATAGGTTTCCACCATATATTCCAGGAGATTTGGCAGCAAAAGCTTCTGCCTTATCAATGGATCATGGAAGTAAATCCCCAAAGCAAGAGACGATGGACTGGATCTGGCTGTATTCTCTACTTCTCAATCTCCTCGTAGAAAGAATTCAACTAGTTGATCATATCTGTTCTACGTTGTCTATTGTTAGATATGAGCCAGTTTAGAACTTGTGATTGAGGGAACTGCAACAAGACATTATCATGGGATCAGACATTTTGTGTGGTAGTACTGTTTCATTTCAGTCAAAGACCTTATTTCCTTGTGTTTTTCAAGCCATCATTTGATTGTACACTTTTGTAAGAATTCTAGTCATCATGCACAATACAAATTTCCATAATGAGCAATTGTTAATCTTGTGGCCATACTGCTCTGAAGTGCATTAAATTGATATTAAATCGACGGTCATGATCTTCCTTTGCACTTCCAGGATCTTGACCAATTAAGGATCCTTTTGTTTCTATTAAGGATCAGTGACTTCCCTATTTCTGAATCCTCGTAATTAGTGGCCAATACATGATATAACATGACATCCTCATATCTTATTTTATATTTGAGATAACAAACTTTCCGTTTGGACTCATTGTAATCATATGGCCCAAGTGGGTTCCATTACAATCGAGGATGCTACCCTTTCTTCTCAGACAAAGTCAATGGTATTCCTTATTATTAGGCAAAGGTGCACTGGGCATTGTGAATCTAAATGTTTATCTGGAGAAAATTAGAGGAGATCCAACTTTTATGCCCTTCAATTCCACAGATAAACTGGCACAACCATTGGCTCCAGTAGCTAGAAACCATTGTCTGAGGATTGGACAAATTATCTGTTTGTAATAGGAAGTTTGACGACCATTGATGGGATGTTTGTGAATGTGTCAAAGGAGTGGCAAATCCGAAAACCAGAGAACAGTGGTCAGAATTTCTGGATTGCAGATGGGATTTCTGACTGTTTTTCAAGCCTCGGTTCCTATATGGAAGTGATAGTGGCAGATTTACCCCTTGTAACCACATTATAATGGCGAAATATTTACAATTGCACTATTCATGCTCACAGATTTATTTGATCTGATTCCACATCATCTGTGGAGCTTTGTTTCAATGATCTGGGAATCACCAAAAAATTTAATTTGTCACTAGAACAAAGTGAATGCTTGTCATTTACTGCCACCACTATCTGGAACATCCATCCTACAGTGTGAGATTTGCAACCGCTGCAGTGTGTCCAATCTTTATCAGTGATCTTGTGAATTTGCAGCAAGTGTTGTATAATTATTAATTCAATACTCTTTGCAGAAACAAACATGATATACCAATATTCTTCAATTTAAATCCTTCATGGTTAATGATTTTGTATTGAAAATGAAATCTTACCTTATAAACAAAGTTACCTACTCCGATCCCACCAGCATTAGAAAAATCGAATGGCATCCGCACCTTTCCTTCAGGCAAATCAACAGTTACCATTTTGGCATCCAATTCACCGCTAAAATATAGTTGCCGATAACCATGGTATGCGTCTCGTTCCTCTGGGGTAAGATTCCCACTCTACAAGTGACAATTTTCCAAGATCAATCAAACGTTAAAACAATGTTAGCTAGGTGTAAACAGTAAAAATTAGAAAGATGAGGACACCTCCATAGAACCATTTAATCCAGTGAGCTTTAACAATATCTGCTGTGCAACAACTTCTTTAACTTCTTCTACAACCTGCAAGCGCACCTACATATCCATTGGAACACAATTTGTTTCACTCACTTAACAGCCATAAAATTGAATATCATTTTAATACCTTTTGGCGTTGCAATTGAATTGCATTATCAACCAGATCACGAATTATCTGATCTACATCTCGGCCATGAAATCCTACCTCAGTAAACTTAGTGGCTTCAACCTAAGAGAAGAAGACATATTAAAGGTGTCAGATTTGGTATATAGATCTCCATGTCTAAGCACAGAAATGAGTAATGAGCAACAAGTTTAATAGCTCATGCCTAGAATCACGATTGTCAATTAAACATATTCCCATAGGCAGAGAGCTAGCTAACCTTAACAAAAGGTGCATCTGCAAGCTTTGCCAATCTCCTTGCAATTTCTGTCTTCCCACATCCAGTAGGACCTATCATTAAAATATTTTTGGGAACGATTTCCTCCCTTAATTCAGGAGGCACTCGATGCCTGCGCCATCTATTCCCTGTGGTATTTATGTAAAATCGTCAAAGGATGACCCATTGTATTGAAAAGATAGAACTTTAGAGTGCAGCCTACACATTCAAAGGCATATTTGATACATGAGAAGAAGGCGATGTTATGGAGACCATGGTCACCCATCTTAAGGCGTTTTCTTGTGATTGTAATCAAAGAGTAAAAGCTATATTTAAGCTCTACTATGTTGGGGACTATTGAAAACTGGTGTGCAACTATTTGCAGAAGGAGCTTTTCACAGGAATGGGGATTTTTTCAAAGTAATATGAGATTAACAATGGAATGAAAGGCTTTCAAGTAACAGATTAAATGCGTCTTCTTTAATGTGTTGGAACCAGTGTAATTAGCTTAGGTTCTATTCATCTATCTACCAATCAATCTATATTTATCTATCTATCTATCTATCTATATATCACACACACACACACACATACATGAACACACACACACACATGTATATATACCAATCATTATTAAATATTAGAGAAATAGGCCTCTAGGAGACCTAAAACCTACACATAAACGATATTGTCACCAAAGGGATGTTTCGGGATTTATATGGGTTATATGAGAGGCCTCTTTTATGCTACAGTATGGTGTTATATGGGTTTCCGCTGAAACCTGGGGATGATGGCATCTTCCCTGCCTTCAGAGTTCAGTCATATATACCAGGAAATCTCAATTTGGAGTAATCCTGTTGATATCAAGTTCAAAATGTAAATCTCATGCCTGTAAAAATCCATAGATTGTCTATACTTCTAAAATCTATTGTAGCACAGCAGGCATACTGTTTTAATTCATTTTGCTTTATTAAGTTGACATTATGAGCATTTCTTCTGGTAATGTGTTACGAAGGCATCAAGATTTTTTTAAACACCCATGTTGCTTCCTGTTTGGACATATTGTAAAACCATACCACAGAAGAAATGGCACTTGGAAACATTCCAATGATAGAAATCGATTCTGTTCTCAATAAACAAGGTAGCATCACATCCACTTTCCAATCATGAAGAATCAGACTAATTCTAGTAATGTTTATGACTAATCACAACACACATTCATGCCAGTAACCTTGCATCATGTTCTAAGATTTCAACACAAATCCAGTGAGAATTTCAGCAAAATCCTGATTAAGATTCAGAAAGGCTCACATTTCCTATAGTATCCTAGGACTGGGCCATCAATCGTTATCTTCACATTATCCAGCACCATCTTGATCCATCCATAAAGATGAGGTCAGCAACAGTTATGCATCCTTAATTAAATCTAAAATGGTTGTTTGATTCAAAGCCAGCAGGAACATATTCGAGTTCAATAAAGAGTGAAATCTAAAGCTCCACAAGACAGGAAGACCAAAAACTAAAATGTATTTCTGGAAACTTAAACATCGGTGCTTGAATATGCAGTAACAAGGAAGGAGATTATCTTCTACTTGAGTTTTCTATTTCAGCTCTAGCATTGAACATGACCTACTTTCTAAGTGGATTGTTTACAAGCAAAAGGCTGATAGGCGCATACGCAAAGCCACCGCAACTGCACGTTTTGCATCCCCTTGTCCAACAATATAGCGATCCAATATGCCAACTATCGTTGAAGGCGTCAAGCTTGATTGACCTGCTACAAGACCATAATTCAAATAGAAATAAGGCTTGTGTCAACTACTTCCCCTTTATCAAACTCATGATACTACGTGTGATCAATACCTGATGGGGCCACTTCAAATTCAACCTCTGATGCCTTAACATTATCAATTACTCCTTCTGAAAGGGTAGATCTGCCAACATTAAAAATATCCTAAAACTTTAGTATCCTAAGAGATTCAACTTAAACGAGTAGCACTTGCAGCATACATAAAGAAAGACGGTCTTTTCTAAAATTTCTTGCTCTTTAAAACCTAGAGAATCTGAGGAAAAAATCACAATATGATACCATACCTGAATCTGTAGCCATAATGTACAAAACTAGGAAAATTAAGATACATTAGATGTTAAGAAAGCATACAGATTTATAATGTTTCGGGATTTATACATCAATTTTCTAGGATTCCAAAAATGGTATGAACCAAGAAAGTCAAATTTACTGAAATTACAATGAGTTAATTTTGTTTCTGGTTTAGAATATGTATGTGTTTGTGCCATTTTTAGCATCCCAAACTGGAATCAAAGAGATGGATTGTGACCAAGGTCAAATTCAGCTCCCATAAATGCTTAACAGTTATAGAAGTGACTCTTTAGAATTCACAAACTAGATTTTCTGTAAAGATCCAATAAGGTATGTTTAAAGCAACACTCTAACAGTGAAAGCTGAAACAAGCTCTCTCTCTCTCTCTCTCTCTCTCTATCTATCTATCTATCTTTTTGTCACTCATGGATCAATATCTTTCTTCCATCCATTTTCTGTTGCTCGCTCATTTAGTTAATGAAATTGGATTGAGGTTGATATGTGTGTGGCTACATTTATTCATAATTCAAATTTCTTACATATTTTTCCAAAGAAGTACATACCAAAACCTCTAGCTCAATACACAATGCAGAACACGTTAGGGAAACCATCAACAAATGAACCAATCAAGACTTCTAACGCTTCCTTGATTTAAAATGTATTGTTCTTCTTCTCAGTACATTGAATCAGCCACCATTAGCTGAAGGATCTAGATAAATGGGCCCACACAGAAAAGGTATTTTCGAAAAGAAAAACTTAAACCGAAATTCTTAGGACAAGAATAGATCAAACAGAGAATAAAAACAAGATTCGAGGTCATGCATCAGCTCCTTACGCAGAAGGAAGGAAAAGGAAATTCATTAACGTGGAAGAAATCACGATAGATCGGGACGATTGAGCTGAGATGGGTGCAGATTATGCCAGATTAGTTGAGTTTGGTTCAGGTACTTACGTTGAAAGATGGAGCCACGTCTGATGGGTAAGCCTAATCTGTCTGAAGGCGGGAAGAAACCTCTGGAGGAGGATCATTTCTTCGTCTCCTGCGCTCTGTCTTCTGTCTTCTGTCTTCTTCTTTTCAACGATCGTCGTCGTCTGCGTCTCAGCGATGAAGATCTGCAGGAAGAGCAACTGCCATGTCTTTCTTCGTGGGGCTAGTTATGTAAATAATGGAAACCATCTCAATTCCATACATACATTATACATATACATATTCCTTCATAATTCATTCTCATCAAAATGAATGAATGAATCATGAGATGAGATGAAGTGGCTCCTCAATTTATTCATTCATTCATTCATTCATTCATGAAGTGGGATCCTCGATTACAATGAATGAATGTATCATGAGATTGAGATTGACATGAATCGTTACACTTATGATATGTTCGTTACCATCCAAATCTCGATTCATTCATTCATGAAGTCGATCCTCGACTAGAATGAATGAATCATGGGGTTGAGATGGATGAACCTCCCGAAGATGTTGTCGCATTATCGTCATGCTTATGATATGTTCGTCGCCATCAAAATCTCGATTCATTCATTCATGAAGTCGATCCTCTGGGTAATCGATTAAATGGAAGGATATAACACTGTAAAGATTCAATCATTCATCATTGACGATGTTGGTTGATACGTTTCTATCATGGAGCTTCCCCTTATTGTATATACTGTTAAAAGTAGGAAATCCAAATGAATGGTCAGTTGTTGTTGTGGCACCGGATGCGACATCAACTCATGCATTTGCTACTTCAGTTCTACCTGAGGAAATACGACACACGAGATTGAGATGAATGAACCTCTCGGATATGTTGTCATGTTATCGTCACACTTATGATCTGCCCATTTCCATCAAAATCTCGCTTGTCATCCTCGATGACATTGTCACATAGGTCACAATCGGCAACATTGCGGGCATTTAATTATTCAAAGTGGAGATCCTAGAAGTAAACAACATGGTTGGGCTAAAGAGGGTGCGGTTATGCGAAATAGATATTGAAGAGGATGAGGTGAAAACTGAACACTTCTATTACGTTGTCGAGTTGTTACGCTCTTCGCGTGTGGAAAGAGGCAGGACCGCGGGGGCCTTGAACCAAGGAGCGTGAGAGAGAGAGAGAGAGAGAGAGAGAGAGAGAGAGAGAGAGAGAGCAGCTTGCGGAAACACAGAGGGGGGGAAAGAGAGAGAGAGAACAAAGTCTTGATTACAAATTCAATAACGATTACAACCGGCAAGCCGGCAACGGACCCGACTCAGGCGAACACACACACCCACACAAAGCTCACGCACGCACGCAGCCCGACTGCACTGTGGAACCTCTGTCGGAAGCACACGGGTTGTCCACGAAGCAGAGGCAACTCAGTCCCAAAATCCTGCAGTGAATGATGAACGATGGAGGAGAGATCTCAGTCCCAATCCGATAGCGCTTCCTCCTCACTCCCAAAATGTGATACCTTCATCTTCCTTCTTCCTTCCCTTTTATAGGCCGTCGAGGCAGGCCATTGCACCCTCGTTTTCATCCATTTATTCTCTGTCCTTTCGGACAAAGATACTCCTTGATTTCCTAGACATTCAATGTGTCACATCTAGTCTATTTACACCCACCGTCCTACTCCTAGTTATGTACAAGGTATTAATTGGTGTGGAAAAGTGTAGAGCTGGTTCATGCGACCTGCTTCGCCGATTTCACTTCTGGCCGGTTTTCTTCACGACAATGTGAATATATCAATTTACACCACTTAAATTATAACACTTTGATCATGTCGAGAATGTAAGATGGCTTAACTTGCACCTCTCATATATATGTAAGGAAGGAGATTTGAACCCGTGATGAAAACTAAATAATTCTATTACTTGAATATATCAATTTACACCACTTAAATGATACCACTTTGATCATCTCCAGAATGTAAGATGGCTTAACTTGCACCTTTCATATATATGTAAGAAAGGAGATTTGAACCCTTGATGAAAAGGGAATACTTCTATTACTTGAATATGTCAATTTACACCACTTAAATGATAATACTTTGATCATCTCGAGAATGTAAGATGGTTTAACTTGCACCTCTCATATATATGTAAGGAAGGAGTTTCGAACCGTTGATCATCACTTGTCGAGTGAAGGCATTTGTGATTGGTCATTTCTCTTTCTCTTTCTTTGTTGTTAAATTCCATTATTTCACTTATTGTAGACAACTCATCCTTTTCTCCCTCTTGTTCTCTCTTATCACTATCTTCTCCTTCTTCTTTTTCGTAAATGCATGTTTATTATTAAAACAAGATGATAATACAACCATTGCTATCTCCATTACTTCATTGGTAGTGAGATGGCAAGGTAAACCCTCTTCAGTGTTGTAATACTAGATGACATAACTCTACCTCATATTGGGACAACATCCCCATCCAACATAGTTGCGAAAATTGCCAAATCAACTCCCCTTTTATCACTACGGAGTTGTTGTGTTACCCTATGAAGTCCACCAAGCATGAACCCATTTCTCATTGTCCAATTAAACCACATCCCCCAATACCTAAGATAGTCAAGCATGACTTGATATGATGGTGCAGGTATACCTTTATCATCATCAATAAAAACCCACTTAAAATATGACAAAATACTACACTTATTCATTCCCAAATTTGTGATATAACCACCCAAATGGCTTTAGCAACCGGACATGTAATGAACTATGTCTAGTATCTTTGTCAATCGTTGTACAGAAAAAACATGTCCCATATAGCTTAAGAATACACACGTATGACCTTCTATGAGGCCCGCGCGAGAGCCCTCCAACCCCCTGACTGTACCCAACCCCCAATCGACATCGCCTCGGAATGGGATTCGAACTCACTCGGTGATACCCACCACCCCCGCAAACCCCCTCCTAGCCACCATCCCCACCCTCGCTTGCACACCTAACACACACCCCTCACCTCGCCCATCCCTACCTCCCCTATCCCCCCCGCTTTGGATCCTCTGCCCATCGACTGCCTCTTGACACACACACACACACACACACACACATGTCCTCAACCATCCCCACCCTCGCTTGCACACCTAACACACACCCCTCACCTCGCCCGTCCCTACCTCCCATATCCCCCCCGCTTTGGATCCTCTGCCCATTGACTGCCTCTTGACACACACACACACATCGAACTCACTCAGTGATACCCACCACCCCCGCAAACCCCCTCCTAGCCACCATCCCCACCATCCCCACCCTCGCTTGCACACCTAACACACACCCCTCACCTCGCTCGTCCCTACCTCCCCTATCCCCCCCGCTTTGGATCCTCTACCCATCGATTGCCTCTTGACACACACACACATACACATGTCCTCAACCATACGAAATGTGCATTGACCAAAGCCACCCTTTGAAAAGCCCTCCCTTTCAACCATCCCCTCGCCCACCTGATGCTTCACCAATAGCTCCCGCCTCCCATCTTTACCACACCCCCACAATTGTAGTACGTGTCTGCTAGATTCAACACAGCCACGACCTACACGGACTTAGTAGATCTGTACCAATTGGCTCACGGGCTATAGGTGGCACTGGCATCGAACGCGATGACGGTTGGGATTCCCGCCTCGACAGTCAATCTGCAACCCCCATCCCATGGGAGTTCGATTTTTGCGAACCCCCCTTGCTCCTCACACGCTTGTACGCCTAATACCCTGAGGTTGCCATCGAGCCCCAAGTCAACATCTTGCTCACTTGGTCGAACTCCCACCCCCCTTTGACTCGAGGATGGTACTTCCCGATGGCTAACCCGCTGACCGAACTCCCGAGTACCCAGTCGTTGTGGTGCCTCCCGTGGTTTGAGCAATCATCATTTTGCTAGTGGTTCGCACTACATCACCCAGAGATGCATACGAACCTCTGCTTTTGTCCCCTCCCACGACAATGGAGTTGGCACGATTTTCAGGCAGCTCAGGAATGGTTAACCACCCTAGGCTTCTATGTTTCCACGACTCTTAACAACAACCCCAATAGAAGCTGGGATGATCCGTTTCATGCGATGTTTCATACGTACATATCATGATGTGCCTGACCCATACATCCAAGCGAGCATCCGATTTTTACAACTTCTGTTAATTCTCCTCGACTCCCCCCTCTTTCCATGCCCCCATCTTCCGATGATGTTTCCACTCGTGGTGGGGTCTCGATTTTGATTTAAATAAAGGCCCAATACGTCGACAACTTGTAGGCCTCTGACCCATGTCAACATCCTCCCCTCCATCTACAAATGGGATTTTGAAACTATGATTGACACTTGATTCTTTCCAATCTACATCAGTTTTGGTAGGACACCCCCCCTCTTCCTTTGCTAGCTATACCACATCCACGTGACTAACCGGTCCGAATAAAGACTTCTTCACAACAACCGATCAAATGCAGGAGATTCACCTACTTCCCCTCAACATTTGATGCATCTGCCACCACCTCTGCCATCACCCACAACCCAACGAACCACCCTACTCCATCCTCCTCGCCCCTGACACTCCGACCTCACCTCCCATTGTGCACCCAGGAGTGTGCACTCATTAGGTTGGGGGGATGTTAAGCGTTGGATTGCACCACAATTGGTTGTGAAGAAGGGCGCATCAACAAGGATATTGTATGACTAAAGGAACCATGAAGAGGAAATGGCAAGAGCAAACCAAGAGGGAAGGGAGCTAATGGGCGGCCAAGTGTGAAAGGGTCATACTCCAAATGTAAATCCTATATACACCACATTGTGGTGTCTTTGTAAGGGTTCTTCCATTGGTAGAGATCTCCCTAGTGATTAAGAGTGTAAGGTTTCTCTCTTCTCTTCTTGTAACCTTTGAGCCTAAGAGAGATTAGTGATAGTGTTTAGTAGAGAAACACTATTCTCTCTTCCTTGTTGGTGGTAGACCTCTTAGCAATAGGGGTAATAAATATATTCTTTGCTTCTATTGTCTATGAGAGAGAGGGAGAGGGATATTATTCTTAATCATCTCTTAATCGTTAAGTGAATGTGAGGCTGGAAGGTGAGTGACAACCATCTTCGCATGATTCGCCATCAAAAGGGTATGGCTGGTTCGAGCTCCGCAGATGAAATCGAGGAGGGATTAACTCCATCGATACATAGATCCTACACGCTAAGGTACGCAGGAGGCCTACCATTGCTCATGCATTTGGTGTAGTAAGTTGTTTTGTCTCGAATCCTAGCAAAGATAATTGGGAAGCCGTGAAATGAATTTTGGTGATAAACAAACTGTGTTACATGGGTGGAATTGTTCCAAATATACAACGAGTTATCAAATTTTTATATTCAGAAGCTGATGTTTTGAAGATATAATGTGAGCTTCAAATGTCATGCTCTTGGGGCTTGCTTTAGTTCATAGAGTAGCTTCGTCAATCGGCAAACTGCTTGTGGATGTTTGCTCAATTTGAAGCCAGGTGGTTGCATCATGTAAACTCTCGAGCTTGCCTTGGAGGAACGTGTTCTTCATGTCCATTTGGTGCAAGTGCTACCCTTTCATGGCTGAGTGCAATTATCATCCTCACAATAGTCAATTTTGCCACCAAGGCAAATGTTTCCTCATAGTCTAAGACTCTATGCCATGGGTTTGTGCATACCCCTTAACGACTAGTCGAGCCTTGAACTGATTGACTATACCATCCGCATTATGCTTTATCTTGAAGACCTAGCGCAACCAATTGGCTTCTTCTCGGTGTCCGAGGATGGGACTAAATCCCAAACATTATTGTCAAACAATGTGTACATCTCCTCCATCATTGCCTTGATCCACCGGGGATCTTGGGTAGCTTCTTTGTGAGTCGAATGCATAGTGATGCGCCATGTACTCGTTGTACCTAAACCTTACAATCAGGTTCTTTTGTCTGCTCGATTGACGGAGTCTTTTGTTCGCCACCTCTAGGGCCTTCTTTACTCATCATACACCTGGACATTTGAAACAGGTAATATGTCGTGTTCTCTTTTTTACTTCTAGGGAGATGTTAAAAAATGGTTCATTTTAGACAATTTTACGATGGTATAACACATGCATACACAGTTTCTTAAAACATACCAAAATTCTCAACTAATTATTTTCATGACAAGAAAGTCAATAGTTTCATATTCCATATGTCATGTTCTTTTATCCAATTTGGAAATAAGGAATGGAATTCCATGTCAGCTTAATTGTATTAACGCCGATTTTACAAATTATGAAAATGGTACCCCATTGAACAAATTTTACAAACTGTAATTTATGTCTATTTATATAGAATGCGTCTCTTAGTATTAAATCAATCCACTCTGTTATTGATTCATCTCAAAATGTAGACCATTGTTCTCAACTTGTTGTCATGTTAAGAACTTTATTTCAAAAACAACCTGTTGTAACTTTGTTTCGGACCAAGATGCATTACCATGGAAGAGGGGACCATTGGCAGTCAACATTTTTGGTTTTTTATTTGCATTTTTAAATTATGTGTGGAGTTTGCAGTTAAATGGAAAGATTCAATAATTCCCATAAAATGAGTATTTCTTAGCAAAAAAACATGGTGAAAACTACAGAAAATGGAGGTCTAATTACATAGAAAACTAGGGGAAATTTTCAAATTTGATGCAATGCATCGCATTTTTGTTGCAAATCCAACACTTACAACAAGAATCCATTGCACTGCATCATATTCTAGATGTATAGAGTATAATTCGTTGCAATACATCATGGTTCTAAGCCATGCTTCTTGTTTGTCTTTATGTTGTGTTTGGAGCCACATTTAGGATCAAATTCACTATATCGAATTTTCAACTGGATAAAATTGTAAAAAAAAATCCATAAAAAAATAATAAATGGATTGTCAGCTAAAATATGATGCACTACATTGTATTTTAGTCTATATAGCTAGAATCCAATGCAATGCTTTGGATTAAAGTCGAAAATCCTTTTTTCTTTTTTTCCATAAAATAAAAAATAAAAAAATAAAAAATAAAAAAATAAAAAAAATAAAAAAATAAAAAAAATGGATTTTCAATTGAAATCCAATGTAGTGCATCGGATTTTAGTTGAAAATCCTTTTTCTTTTCAATTGTTTTTCATTTTTTCAATAAATAAATAAAAATATTTCAAAAAATGGATTTCCATTTGAAATCTGATGCACTACATCGGATTTCAATTGAAAATCAAAATTTCAGTTACTTTTTTCATAAAACAATGAAAGAACAAAAAAAAAAAAAATTGGATTTTTAACCAAAATCTGATGCACTACATCGGATTTCGGTTCAAATTCCATGATAAATGAAAAACAAAAGAAAAATCTTGGACTTTCAATGGAAATCCGATGCAGTGCATCGGATTTTGGTTGGAAATCCATCATTTTAAATGCCAAAATCTGTTGAAAATGATGGATTTTCAACCGAAATTTGATGTAGTGCATCATATTCCTGTTGGAAATCCTTCTTTTTTTTTAATATTGTTCTATGGAAAAAATAAAAAAATAAAAAAATTTGAAAATAAATAAGAAAAAGTGGATTCTCAACTGAAATCCGATGCACTGCATCAGACATCGGAATTCAGTTGAAAATCCATTTTTTCAATATTTATTTATTTTTTATAGGAAAAATAAAACAATTCAAAAAAATGGATTTCAACTGAAATTTGATGCAGTGCATCAGATTTTAGTTGAAAATACATTTTAAAATTTTTTTAATATTTATTTATGGAAAAATTTTACAAATTAAAAAAAATGGATTTTCAGCGGAAATCCGATGCACTGCATCGGATTTTAGTATATACAGCTAGAATCTGATGCAATGCATCAGATTTTAGTTGAAAATCCATTTTTTTGTACTTTTATGGAAAATAATATAAAACTTTAAAAAATTAAAATTAAAATAGATTTTCAACTGAGATCCAATGCATTGCATCAAATTCTAGTTTTATAGACTAAAATTCGTTACAATACATCGAATTTCAATTGATAATACATTTTGTTTTTTTTTAAATCTTGGTATAGAAAAAATGAAAATAATAATAATAAATAAATTGCTTATTTTCAACTAAAATCCAATGCAATTCATCATATTCTAGATGTATAAAGTAAAATACAATGCAATGCGTTGAATTCTAGTTGAAAATCCAAGATTTTTATTTTTTTTCCATTTTTTAAAGATATTTAAAAAGGGGATTTTTAACTGAAATCCAATGCAATGTATCATATTTTAGTCTATATAGCTAATATTTTATGCAATGCATTGTGTCTTAGTTGAAAATGGAAGAATATTTTTTTAATGAAAAAGTTTTAAGAAATTCCAAGACTTACAACAGGAATCTGATGCACTACATCAAATTCTAGATGTATAGAGTAAAATTTGACATAGTGCATCAGATCTAGATGGAATGCATCAAATTTTTGTTTGACATCAAAGGCTTACTATGAGAATCTAAGAAAAACGGGATTTTTTAAAGATATTTAAAAAGGGGATTTTTAACTGAAATCCAATGCAATGTATCATATTTTAGTCTATATAGCTAATATTTTATGCAATGCATTGTGTCTCAGTTGAAAATGCAAGAATATTTTTTTAATGGAAAAGTTTTAGTCGATTCGGTTCTATTTTTCCCTTTGACTTTGGGTGTCTTGGTCAGGTCGACGTTGTCTCTTTTAACTCTATCGTCTCCGGCACACACCGTGTTGGCTTTGTCTTCGAGTTCAACTAGTGGACCTCTTACTAATTCGGAGTTGGCAAGTGTATTGTTGGCTTGGTCGAGTTTGATTGTTTGTCGAATCTCTGATTCAGCCCGGTGGGTCGGTCTTTCTACGAGTTCTTCGTTGATTTCGAAAGAGACCTTTTTGCCCACTATTTTCTGTTGGTTCCACTCAGAGAGAATAGAGCCTTCATTGAAGACTACGTCACTGCTCCGGATCAATTGCTTGTTCTCTGAGTCCCATAGCCTGTAGCCGAATTCCCCATCGGTTCCATAACCGAGAAATATGCATTTCGTTGCATGGGGTGCCAACTTGTTCCTTATCTCCCTGGGGATGAATGTGTAGGCTTCACATCCGAATATACGGAGCCTATCGTAGGTCGGTTGTTTGCCTGACCATAGTGCATGTGGCACTTCGAGCCTTATTGCTTTCGACGGCGACCAGTTGATTAGATATATTGTCGTCTACATTACTTTGTCCTAGAACTCCAACTTTAGTCCGACTTGTTGGAGCATTGTGTCATCCTCTCTTGGATCGTTCTGTTGATTCGTTCGGTCGCTCCATTCTGCATGGGTGTGTATGAAACGATCCTTTGATGTCGTACATGTACTGTATTTACCTCCGTTGTCGGATCAGAGTCTCTTCACTCTGTGTCTTGACCGGTTCTCCACTTCAGCTATCCACCGAGTGAAGACCTCAAGCGCTTCATCTTTGGACCTAATCGAATAGGCCCAGACTTTCCGTGTGCAATCATCTACAAATGTGATGAAGTATCGGGAGCCTCTGAGTGAACTCTCAGGCATAGGCCCACATAGCTCTAGGGGTTTTCATATCGTCTCATAATGGAGGGAGTGCAGACTTCGGGTCTGTTTCCCATAGCGACAATGCTTGCAAAAGTCCATCTTCACTTAGAGTTTCAAAATGTAGCCGACCTCCATCAGTTGATCGAGTCCGGCTTGAGACATATGACCGAGTCGGCCATGCCATAAGTTTGGGTCGGTCTTTTCGGCTACATTCACGGCCCCTTCTGGATTGATCGCCATCATTGGGTACAAGTTGTTGTACTTGTGCCCACTTCCTATCTTTAGGTTTCCACGGCTGACCATCTATGTCGACTCGCTCAAAGTCGTTCTATACCCGTATTTGGTTAACATGCCAATGGAGACCAGACTCCTTTTTAGTGTGGGTAAATGCCGAACTTGGTACAGGACTATCGTGTTGCCATTTCACAATTGAATTGGCACTTCGCCAATTCTTGCGATTCTGCACTCCTGCCCATTGCCTCATCAGATTGTGCCGCTAGCACTGACCGAATAGTTTGAAAACCATTCGATGTTTGGGGTTACGTGAAATGTGGCGTCGGAGTTTAGCAACCACGTATGTGCATCTTGTGCATTGTAGATGACTTATTCGATCATCGAGTCCTCTTAAGGAGAGGATTTCTCCCGATCGGGTGTCGGCAACATTGAGTTGGTTGCCTACTAGAGAGTGGTTTGAGTCAGGTCGTCCTTGATTCTGCTCGGATCGTCGAACAGTCTCTTTCCTTTTGATCGACCAACAATTTGGAAACATTGTGACTAGATTTTTTGCAATGGGTGCAGAATTCGCCTGATCGGCCCATTCTCAACTTCGACTATCGTCGGTCTCCCCTTGTTTTCGATCGATTGTGGTGTCAATCGGTTCTATCGACTTGTTCTTTCGATCGATTCGGTCGATCGATCAACTTAGTTGAGTGGTGGGTTTCTACCGATTCATCGATGGTGAGTCCCATCGATTTTAGCCGAATATCCTCCGTGAGGACTTGGCCGATCGTCTCATCTAGATTTAGGAGCAGACAGCTATTGGCAAATGTCATGCAGAATACGGTCTCCCAACTCGCCGACAAGCTCGACAAGAGGGCAAGGGCTTTCACTTTTTCTTCAAAGTTAATCCCTTGGGAGGAGAGTTCAGACAACACTTGGTTGAAGGTGTTGATATGGGAGGTGGATGGGTCTGACTCTCTCATCTTCATATTGAATAGTTGCCATGCAATATTAATTTTGAAGATGATAACTTCTTTTCATATACAACTTGTAGCTTCTCCATAGTGAGAACGTTGTCGTCTCTTTTGCCATGTTGAAGTAGATGTTTTCGGCTAGGTGCATCCGAATGGTGGAGCGAGCGATTTCGTCTATTGATCTCCACTCTTTGGCTGACATTGAAGCAGGCTTTTCGCTGTGCCGGATGGCTTCGACCTGTCTTCAAATGATCAACACGTCCTGCATCATCTCCTTCCATAGCACAAAGTTGTTGCCATCAAAATTTCGGATCTCAACTCTTGTACTGGATGTTAAGGCCATGTTCTTTATGGAAGTAAGATTCACTACCCCGGTCTTTTCTCTTTTCAGCTTTTCCTGTTGTTTGTTGTCATCGAACGGCAAGTCACTCTGATACCAATTGTGGGATATGGTGTTTGAATATGTGTGGAAGTATGTATGAGGACCTGTTGAGAAGTACTCAGCAAACAACACAGAAAAGAATGAAGACAAGAAGATGGACACACTCTTAAGATTTAATGGAAGTTTTGTTATTATATCTGTTCCCTCTCTCTCTCAAAGACTCATAATAAAAGAATGATCAAGAAGAATATTACAACGTTAGGTTAGGGCTTATATACTCAAGCCCTAACTATTGGACGTGTTCACACTAGTAAGGATACAAAGTGGAAGGAGTCGGCCTTTCATGCCAACACTCCCAAAATACTTCTCGTGAGGAGTGACGTCATGGATACCCTCGGTCGTGCACCCATTGATGAGAGACATGGTTGTGACTGTTGCCTCTGCCTCATAGATCTTTGCATGTTCTTCTTCTACAACATGGCATAAACCATCACAAGAATTGTTTGATTCTTCCACTCATCAACACCGTTTTGTTGTGATGTGTACCAGAAAGAGAATTCTCAGAGAATCTTCTAGAAAGTTCATGAACTTGGCTAAGAAGTATTCTCGGCACTATTAGACTGTAAGCATTGAATCTTACAACTTGTCTCGTTCTCCACTCAATTCTTTAACTTGAGAAAGTTAGAGAAGGCCTCACTTTTCGACTTCATTGGCCATATCCAAGCATGCAACGAATAATCGTCAATGAAGGTAACGGAGTACCTAAACCCAAGGCACATATGCACCATCTCATCACTGGCAACTGCAACATCAATGGAGACGAGTGAGTCACACAAGTCTTTGATCTAGAGGGTATAGTCCATCATAGACATATCCATCGATCGAATATTGTTCAACTCCTATCAGAGTTAAAGTTTTTCGGCTGTGATTGAAGCCGCGAACATCTTCTTCAAGTTTTTCCGAGCATTCTTTGGGGCCTTCGCGTCTCAAATATAGGCTAACATGTGATCTTGAACACATGTTGCCAAGCAGTAGATTACCCAATTTGCACTTTGGTGCCACATGGGGTAGTTGGGGTTTATAAAGTCAGGCATTGTTTCTTGTTGTGAACCTCTTGTCGTGCAACAACATAGTTACAAATTATGAAGATAGCTAATTTGAAATGGTGTCCCTAATTGCTCACACAATTTTAACCGAAGAGTTCGGTGAAGGATCTCCAACCCTCAAGTTCTGATACCATGTAAAGAATCTAACTCTCTTAAAGTTGGGGTATGCGGAAGCGTAGTGCGTGTTTGGGAGTGGATGTGTAAGCAAGAGAAGGAATCAAAGAAAATAACCATAAATAATAAGATACGCGCTAGGGGAATGATAACTTATGCATTGAAGAAAAAACTATATTAATCAACTAAAGATTGTCAACAAGACACAATGGGCCAAGGGGTTTTTTTTTATACAAGTCCTCAAGAGACTACCACATTAAATGTGGTCTGTAGAATCTACTCATACATATCCACTTGGGTGTGATTCGGTCATAAGAATATATAATATTCTTAGACAACATTTACACTTGACAACTAGCTAGATATCATAATCTAGTTCTTCGTGTAACTAGACAGTTCACAGGGATTATAATAAAGTATTTCACACACATTTTCACGCATTGTGTTTTTCTTCATAGGCACATGTTCACACAAGTTGAGGTTGATTCTCATCAAAAGATTACCACGTCATCCGCATATAAAAGCAATAAGATAATGTTGCATAAGTTTTGGAGCATCTAATCCTTCTTCTCTTGCAACCCTATTCACCACTTCTTCCAATTTATCAATGCATAAACCAAAGAGTGTAGGTGATAATGGACATCATTGTTTAACCCGCATGTAATTTAAAACATATTTTGAAAATTCTTCTCAGTTTTTAGTTGGCATCTAATTTGCTCATATAATTGTGCAACGTCATACTATAATGGCGTGCCAATTTCCACCATTCTATTCCAAAGCTTACTTCATGGTATTATATCAAAAGCTTTTTTTTTAACAACAAAATAATGATAGAGTGTCTATCCTTGTAGACAACCTTCTTCTATAATTACTCTTAATGTAACCAAACCCACCGTGGAGTAGATTTTGGTCTAAAACCTACTTGCCCAAGTGCTCGTTTGTTTCAAGTTTTAGTCCATGCACTTCCCTTTTGCTACATGATAGTTTTATATACAATTTAACAGTAGTTCATCTTTCCATGATTGTGCAATAATTTGATACTTTAAAAATTGGCTTAATCTAATTTATGAGCCAATCATTTGGCAAACCTTGTTTAATAGCTTGATCTATGTGGCATTGTCCATTTTAAGAGCTCTCTTATAATAAGAGTTACATCTACAACTTTCCCATTAGCCATCTTTTTTAGTTCCCAACCATGTACTACCTTTCCACCTTTGATTATTAATTTTTTCCATTGAGTTGTCTTCACGCTAGTTTTGGTTAGAGCTTAAACAACCTTTTCTTTTTCCTTTCTTCCATTTGGAAGTATTATCTTTTCTTTCTCATCACTGCCTTTCTATATTGGTGCCATGTCATGACCTGTTCATTTTCCCCTTTCACCTGTATTATGTGAAAATGTCATATTCATAGGTCATATTTGACCTCTAAAGGTAATAATAAAATCTATTTATCAATTTTTCTCCACTGTTTGTAAAAGAATACATGCGGAAGCGTAGAATACACAAGCAGTTATCCGGAAATACAATAGTTAGGTAGAAACATAGAGAATGGAAATACGCAGTGAGAGAGAGAGACAAAGATAGAGCAGACAACTAAAAAACTTCTATTAGCAAAATATTCTCTGTATACATACAACATGCTCACAGAGCACTTTTTACACAAGCCCTGACGAGTGGGTTGACACAAGTATTATCAGTACTTTAATGCTCATGAATGAACCTTACACTAATTTGCCTATAATATTCCTATTTACTAAAATAGGAATATAGGCCCCTAACGGCATGTTGGATTCCATCCGAGTCTTCATCCAATCCGGCTCTTGGCTTACTCAGTCGATCCAAGCCTAGCCGATCGGTCTCCATCTGATCCGGCTCTGAACTTATTAAGTCGATCTAGCCCAAGTTGAGTTTGCTCGCTCAACACTGTTCTACACCTATAAGAAGTCTTTAGTGTATCTAAGACTATGACACAGAGGTGGGATGAACACAAAACCGCGATTTGAGTTATGAATCAATGTCAACTAGTGATCGATTTCATGCATTTTGTGTTTGGTAGGCCATGCATAGTTAGGAGGAACCCATGCATCCATTAACCTTTGTTTGGCCTAAAACCTTTAAGTAATAGCAAGATGTACACAATGTCATTGTAAAACATAAAACTTTCCAAAAGAGAGAATGTGAGTTGAATAGAGCTGACCTTGAAATTAAATCAAGTTAGTTTTAGTGTAGTTGAGAGTGATCAATCACTTGCAAAATTATTACACTTAACATTCTCCTCTCTACCACTATTCATCTTTTGCATGAGGAAAATATGATCATTTTCACCAAGTCTTCATGTGCACTATAGTTGGCCTATGTTTGTTTATGATGTGCGTGGTTATACAATAATAATCTTCAAAATCACCAAAAGTGTTCCAATTTGGCATCCGCATGAATCGAAGTATGCTTGATAACCCAATAAAATGTAAACTAATACATTGGGATGCCCAACAATTGTCCTTTGCAGGTCGGGTTGTAGTAGCCAACTCTGTATTTATGGCTTCAATGTGGTTTATAGCATCCGTTTGGCTATTTTCTAGATCTGCAATAACGAAAGTGCAAAGTTTGATCTGGAATTTCCTCTAGGGGGGAAAACAAGGATCTCCAATAGTAGCCAAAGTTGCTTGGAATGTGTTAATCCAACCTAAAAGCAATGGAGGTTTGGGTTTGATAGACCCTTTAATGCAATCAAGAGCCCTTTTGACTAAGTTTGTGATTAGAGGATTGCTGCCAGGATCAGAATCTTGGAAAGGGATATTTTTAAATCAGTCGATGCAGTTAAGTCCTAAGACAGGTGGTGTTTGATCACCCTCTTTAAAATGGTTATTCTTGAATGATGTACAAACACCAAGGCAAGATCTTTCATCCAATAGATTTTTGCTAGGAATCATAAGGGCATGGGATGTGATTAAGTCATTCTTGCTTAAGGACAAGCCTTATACGTGGGATGCACTACTTAATCAACCTCTTTTTTCCAATTCTTTATTTCGGGATAATGCAGGAAAAGTGTTGGGCCTGAGAACTCACCTTGCCTAGGGAAAATTGGATAATGGGCCCTTTGCATCTGTAAGAACGTGGAATCAATTTCAACAAATGTCACTAGAAGACCGTCTTGCACAATTACAATCAGTTCATGGTGCCAAGATAATGACTACTAGTATATCAGCAGCATATTCTTCGTTTGCTACAACCTTTCAACCCAGGAAAGAACATATGTGGTTTGGATGCTTCATAAATGACACATTGGTGGCTATCAAGGCAGTTTCACCTAACGGGTGCACTTCTTACTTTCAAGTCCTAGACAATCATACATTACAACCTTACACCTTAGAATGCAGGTATATACAACACTTGCGAAGTGCACCAGTCAGAGTGGTTGCTAAATTTGGAAAGAAATGGATGCTCGATCCTTATCCTTCAATTGCTCGTACGTGTGATATGTTGTGGTTATATGCAAAAACTCCGGTTGCAAGATTAACATGGGATCCGGGGGGCTGGTTTTGGTCACATTCCTTGGGGGGAATAGATCATAAAGGTTCCTTTCTTTCAATACTCAGTAAAACTTGGAAGAGCACTACTGCTTTCTCAGAATGCAAGGATACCAGCAGCTCAGAAACATTGGACCACTTGGGGGGTCTCAACTTTGCATTTGAAAACCTACTGGAAATGGATTTGGTCATTCAAGGGGCCACTAATACTCTCTTCGGATGGCTATTAGTGCATATGGCCTTACCAATTGGTCACTCATTGAAAGGGAATGTACCACCCAATCTTCGACAATGTGACTTTTGCCATGAAGCGCAGGAGACTACCAAGCATGCCCTTTGGTCATGTTCCTTGGCTCAACAAGTATGGAATAAAGTTCTTTTGTTATTTTTAACAATCAATGTTGTTTGCCTATTTTCATGGGGATCAGCAATGTGGGGAGTGTTACATTCCAGTTTGATGTTGTATGAGGCAAACGATGTTCAAGAGGCAATGACGCTACATAATAGAAGATTGATATTGGTCAACCCCTTTCAACAACCTCAAAAGCAGGTGCAATCTGCCCAGATATGGAAAACAGTGACTACAATAACGTTATGGGCATTATGGAAATGTCGATGCAACCGACGTTATGATGCGACATATCAGTGTCTCTCAAATGTCTTGCGTGAGATATGGGAGAAGTTGGTGGTAGTAGTCAGCGGCCAGTATGACAACATGCAGGGTTCACCAGAGACTGTGAACAAGAGAAAGAAGAAGCTCCTTCACTTATGGAAAAGGTTACCCCTATTTTCTGAGTCAACTCAAGAACCTCAATGGAACTATCAACTTCCTTGGACCCTTTCTTGATTAGCAGTGACGCACGACAGAATGCAACAAAAACTTTTTTACCTTTTACAAAGTTCTAGCTTTGGTCTTAGGATTATCGTATATCATTGTACATGAAAATTGTAAGCTTTTGGGCACATAAGCTTAAGTTGTAGCATTCACATGTTTTTCTTAATACTAATGAGGAAAATCTTTGAAAGAAAAAAAAAAAAAGCATGCTTGATAACCCAAAGTTTTACTCTTCAATTTACCAATGCTCTATATTTCTTTATTGTCCCTAATTTATATACCACATCTATGTTTGCTCTAGGATCATATGTCATCGTTGTACACAACCGCAACACTAAGAAGACACGTTCACCCAAGAAAGATGGGTCATGCACCCTCACAACGTATGAATCATTTGGATAGTCGACATACATCTAGTAACCGCAACAAATGTAATTGAGGGGGATTGTATACCACATATGTATTTCATTGGTGCATTCTTATTTGCTAACTTGATGATACATGTACAAGATGGACATATTATTGCCATCTTTTATCATGATGTTTATTTGGGCTCCTTTGTCAAATATATATCGTTATCTCAAATGGAGAGTCCCTTAGAGTTGTTGCTCTCAGGTCCTATTCGTTTTAGTATCATCCTTGCTTTATTCTAGTTGGCGAACAAACACCACAAAAGTTTCCTAATTTTCTACAAAAACCCCATGACAACAAGATTTGCTATATTTTATCCATTTATGTCTTTTTATTATAAGAATGAAATAAAAACCCTAACAGATGTTCCACACTAAACAAAAAAAAACTAAAAACCAAAAACATGCATATAATTTATGGAAGTAGAGAACAATCTATCTTTGTGTTAAGTGAACATCATATAGGTACAAAATGCATGAGATTAAAAATAAAGTACCTGTGCGTACATCTTTGGTTTTTTATGCCAATTATTATTCCACTTGTGCATCCCCATCTAGTAGCATGTTTCTTTTCTTGACATTTATAACGTAAAATTTCTTCTTTTCTCTTAATATTTGCAAGGGTAATGTTGCAAATAAAAACAACACATTTCAAAGGATGCCAACATGAGCAATTAAGATGAGGTCATTGTGGCTTTGTGTGGGGTAACATGAAAAGAGATCTAATAGTTTGTGAAAGGAAACAAACGAAAAACAAGGCCTTCACTGACGTGGAGTTTTCTTTTCCTTTATTGTACCTATGTTTTAATGAACTCATCAAGAAAATAACTTTCTTGAATGCCAACCCTACATGCTTTTGACATCTTAATCAACATTTGACTATTTCCAATGACTTATTATCTGCATACATCGACTCATGGATGTAGTGGAAGAATGCATGTTAAGTGCAGTGGAGAACAAGGTCCACAATATAACGAAAGATGTGTGGGGATGAGCTCATAAAGACCTTGTAGTGAGCATTGGATACCAACTTGCAAGCACGAGATTAATTATAAACTGTTACTATTTAAAACTATTTTCTATAGCAATAACATTTGAGTAATTACCGACATCTTCATTTTTTGTTCGTAGCAAGACTTATCATAGAGCGAATATCCACGATCACATATTCTTTCCTTCATTGAACTGTCACGAATTGAAAGTGTCCCACTATTATATAATTTTCCGATCAAAGTGGTTCTTTGAGGAAGAAATAGATCTACTCATGCATCCCAACTATGAAGTAAGAGGTTTTTTTATCTGATGAAATACACTCCTGAATTATGATGTACTTTGCTCCATCAATCGTTTATCACACATCTATATGCACATGGTTTAGCCATCAAAGTTTCTCAGAATTTCTTGGGGTGTTTGTGTATACCTATTATTATACCTTCTCTTGTATCTTTAATTTCTTCTTCTTTACACATATCTAGTGTCCATATCGATTGCCTCATATGAACATTAGATAGAGAAGATTGAATAGAATATGTGAGAGGGATTAGGAATTATATACTTAGGTCAAATAAGGATGAAGTTTTTAGGCCCATTGTAAGAAATTTTGATAAGGCATTGTTGAAACGCAAAGAAGAATATGGTAGCTCAAGAAAAAATGAATATACGTAAATAAATTCGGACATAAATAATAATGGAGTTGTATACTATATGTAGTGCCAATAGAAGTTAATATCATGTGAATAAAAAGGACATAAAGCAAAATCGCACTTTCCATAAAGATGGTGTAGATTTGATGAGCTTTTCGAACTTACCTAATTTTTCTTGGTGAGCTTAACTGAATGATCATACAATTTCTAGTTATTAGTAGGTACAAACATCTCAAAATCATAAACAAATTTTAAAGAAGAACATTTTTCATGGGCCCATATGAGAGCTTTTCCAAATATGAACAACTGGTCAAACAAGGTTAGTGTCAAATTCTCGTGTAATGCACATACGTATTAAAAAATCATATGATACCTCTTATTTTTTTTAGGAATATGTGGACATCTAATGTACGTTTATCCAACTACATCTTGTATATGCGTCCTTCACATGAATCCACAATGGATAAGATAACAATGGAGGATATATAGAAAAGCATGTTTGTTCAATCCAAAAGTCTCTTGATCTAAAGAGAATCGTTCACATTAAGCGATGGAACACTGTTGTCTCGGAATTCATCTTATCCCATGACCTTCTTTCATACATCTTCCCTACCAATCAATATCTTATATATATTTAGTTTAACCCATTTCCTCATGTGCGCTCCTCACATCACGACGACATTTTATTCTATTGTGTTGAGAGAAAATCGCTTGGATGGATGAAACATCCTTTTTGTTTTGCTTGGTTGTTCATATGGGAGGCAAGAGAAAGTGGATAAGTGCACACATTGGACACCCAAAGTTATTATAGTAAGCCTCTCACACCATCACGTCGAGTATGAGAGAAATAACAATATAATTTTGTATATCTATACTTTACAACTATTCTAAAATACAAATTGGGGCATCAACATAGATATCCATCAAGCAAGGAATGACTAATTGATCTCTACATTATTCAAGATCCTTACATCCTTTATGATCTCCATTTCTCTAGTTGATATATTTCAACACAATTCTTTGCAAGGAACACGAGATTTTCTTTGTGCAATCGAAATTTAATATGAAGTCGGGCGATTCACTTGTTTAATATACGCTTCTTTGCCTTGCATTATTTTAGTTTAGAAAATGTTTGTCTTGAATATTGCCATGCAATGCATACTCCTGAATGAAACACCGAATTCGTTGAATAAATAAAAATGCGTGCTCACCAAGATAATTGCGTGATGCTCTATTCAAGGATGTCATATTGGTAGTGATGGCTAGCATTTAAAAAAAGCACTCTTAAAAAACTCAAATCCAAATTGTGGGTGAACATAACAGTCAATGCAAGTAGTAATAGTCAATATAAATGCAAGTAGTAATAGTCAATATAACACGGAATCGTAAGAGATAAGCACACAAGTCCAAACACAAGAAATGAAAAAAGAAAAGAATGAGAAACCTTTTGAGAAATGTATCATGGTAGGTGGATTCTTGACATATTAAATCTATGATCTAAAGGTGGATCTCTCTCTTGACAAAATACAATATTAAAGTTCAAGAGATATAGTAACCTAGAATGAATGTGGATCTCTCTGTGTAAACGAACTATCAATATGTTGATACTACTACAATATAAATTGTAAATACCAACTATAGAAATTGTAAAGTTGCTTTTTATGCAATTACATCATAAGTGACCGTACACATCTGTGGAGTAAGGATATCTTCTGAACTCATTGAAATTGTATACTGAGAGCATTAGTTTCACTACAAAAACAATCACAACTCTAATATGGTCAGAGGATTTAAGCATAACTATTTTTTAAGTAACTATGTAATACTTATAAGCATAATAGGAGGCAACGACAAGGAGAAAATATATAGCTCCATTTGAGCAAGCCCATGTAAGCATCACTCTCATGAGCGAAGGAGGTTACGTTTGGTCGCAACCACATGTGGCTCATGCATTTTCCTTAGGGTCTTTCTCATGCTGAAAGAGATAGATAGATAGATAGATAGGTTCTATTATTGTCTTCGGAACGTCAAATATGACCTATGAGACCAAAAATATTACATTTCACGTGATACATGTGAAAGTGAGCAGGGACTCTCGATGATCAAGAACTTTGCCGATGAATGTTGCAATCCGAGAGTGTACATTGTGGGCAAAAGGATAACTCGTGGGAGGTTTGCGGGAGCCGAGAGAGAGAGCACATATAAGGTCTGTAAGAAGTGGGCAGAAGGAAAACATGTGGGAATCAAGAATCAATTGGATGTCGTGAATGCTTCACATCGCAACGTGATAATTCTCCTCACCTTTGATCTCTTGGTGTTATTTGTCCCCTCGTTACTAGTGGCAAGCAAACGGCAAACAACAAATGTATTTTGTATAGATGTGTTGTTTCTAAATATGCACTTACTTTTGCAGAATGTAAAAGAGACCCACCAATCCGTCAGCATGCTCTATATATATGTATTCAGGTGGAATTACAACAGACTCACATGAGTTTACTAGGTTAGTAAGATACTGTTGCACGTATGTATGCTAGGAGACACAAACACGCGAGGTCGTTATTGCATGAGACCATAGCCAAAGAAAGCACCATATTGTACAACAGACTGTTCGGAAAGAGGGAATAAGGACCATAGGAACACTCTAGAACACACAAGAAACCTTCTAGAACACGCAAGACAATTCTAGAACATTCTAGAACATTCTAGGATATGCAACATTCTGGAACATTCTAGGGAACACGGCAAAAAACATTGTAGAACATTGTAGAGCGACGAAAATGATATCTGGATGCGAGGAAAGGGTTTAGGGTTTAAGGTTGAAATTTTAGAGGGGGGCCCAGAGGGTTAGAGTTCAAGGTTTGGGTAGGGGTTAGGTTTTAGATTTCAAGTTTTAGGGTTTAGGATTTAGGTTTTAAGTTTTAGGGTTTAAGGTTTAAGGTTTTAAGTTTTAGGGTTTAAGGTTTATGGTTTAGGTTTTAGGTTTTAAGTTCTAGGGTTTTAAGGTTTAGGGTTTAGGATTTAGGTTTTAAGTTTTAGGGTTTAGGTTTTAGGTTTTAAGTTTTAGGGTTTAAGGTTTAAGGTTTAGGTTTTAAGTTTTAGGGTTTAAGGTTTAGGTTTTAAGTTTTAGGGTTTAGGGTTTTCAGAAGATGATGATGATGATGATGACAAGGAGGTAGATGATAATGATGGTGATGGTGATGATGATGATGATGATGATGACACAGTCAAAAAAGAGATTGATTCTGAGTCAGAGAAAGAAAGTTGAAGACGGTGGAAGTCAAAGAAGAGCCAGTGTGTCCTTTCTTTCCCCTTTCTCTGCTTCTTCTTCTTCTTCTTCTTCTGTATCTAAATCTGTGTTTTATTAAAGAAGATAAATCTCAGAAGAAGCTCCCCAATCTCATCAGAAAATTTCTCAGAAGAAGCTCCCCTTTCTCTGCTTCTTCTTCTTCTGTATCTAAATCTGTGCTATTAAAGAAGATAAATTCTCAGAAGAAGAATCTCCCCACAATCTCATCAGAAATTTCTCAGAAGAAGAAGCTCCCCTCTTTTCCTGTGTCTCTGACCTTCCTCGCTTTGCTTCCAAAAATCCCAAAATAAAAATCAGAGATTTTGTTTTAGAAAACCTTTTGCCTCTGCATCTCTCTCACTCCGCCTTGCTTTGCTCAATCGCAGCTATGTCTTACTTCTCTCGCAGATCTGTGTCTGTCCGAGTGGAAGCTTCTCACGGACTGAGACGGCCATCTTCCTCTGTTGTCTCCCCTCCTTTGAAGCGATCATCCTCTGTGTCGAGCTCCATTGAGATCGGAGCTAAAGGATCCATCGTTTCTCTGATTGGCAGAGATCTCTCCCATGCCTCAGACCCTCCGCAGGGATCTGCCATTGACAGCCATGAGAACCTTGGAAAGCTCAGCCCTGCTCACCGCCATGGTAACTCTGATCCACACACTACAGATTTGCACTACCCTAACAAGAAGCCTGCATCACCACCACTACCACCACCACCATCATCATCATCAGCGGAGATTGTTGGGGAAAGCATTCAGAAGTTGCCCAGATGGAAGCGATTGTTGAACAGACTGATCAGAGGCGGATTAAGGAAAGGGAAGGAGAAAGAGATGAAGAAGAAGAAGAAAGAAGATTTACCTAATGTCAGCGATGGAAAGAAGACGAACAGATTAACGCAACAAGAGCAGCCTATTAATGGAAACACAACATATCAAGATTCAGCTAAAAATGCATCCAAATCGACCCCTCCATCTACTGCTAACCCTACTACATCTTCTGCTTCTGCTTCTGCTTCTTCTTCAGCTTCATCTTCTTCTTCTTTGGAGCCATCCCTTTCTCAACAGACAAGCCCAATCTGGGAGCGTCGCAATTTCGGTGAGATCAAAGCCCTCAATGTCCCCCCAGTTCCTACTCGCAGAAAGGCGCAGTAGCATTACCAATAATGAATGCTCTAAAATCAATCAAAAACCTGTGTGCGGCTCAGAACAGAAGTGCAGAGATGCATATATTCTTGCTCGATCGTGTAAATTAACCATAACCAGACAGTCTAGTCTAATCATTGAGCTCTTAATGATCCCTAGTCTTCTTCCCATTCTTTCACATGAATGTTCCCCCCCTGAGTATTGTTGATCTGAGGAATTCAGAATTGCTGCTCTTCTTGTATACCATCCCATCCATTTCATATCCTTTGATCATAGCCATTGCTCTGTTTGGCATCAATCTATTCCAGCATATATCATCTAGCAGTGATCTCTATCAAGGGGTATTTGATTCTTCTGTTGTATACCATTTTCCATGTATTCAGTCAGCCTCCATCTGTTGATCTATCTGTGGAATATACACACAATATGGAATGGATGGGCCAGAAATGAATTCCCATTCTTTTTATTAATAATGCCAAATTCCCATTCTTTGTATACAATTTGGCATTGATATGATACATTAGCGGAATTACTACCTGTGTTTGCCCTGGCCAATTCAGAGAAATTGAGGAATTACTACCTGTGTTTGCCTTGGCCAATTCAGATAAATTGCTCTTCCTGATCTTTATGTGCATATTATTTATACTTAAAAAAATAACCGTGGCGATGATTCTGATGATCAACACATGTAAAATAATCACCACACTGATTCTTATGTGTTATAATTCAACATATTTATTAAACATGAGATCTATGGTTTTATCAAAGCATCAGTGCGACATTGCTTTACATATATTTACGTGTCTACAAATAAAAGCTGTAACAATGGAATTTTGAGAAAGATAATGAATGAGAAGGGTTTATTGCCAATATATTGGAAATTCCTTTGAACAATGGAGTCAGAAAAAAAGGGTAATGGATGTTTTATTGCAAACACGGGAATTTGTACAATGCTTCCACCATGGGAGCTTGGAAAAGATGAAGTCTCCTGAATAGATGTTAAAAGCCTTCTTGTCAAAAACAGGCTATCAATTTGCAGGTATTTTTCTTTAATACTAGACTAAGTAGTGTGTGTGTCTTGAATTGCTGTGGTGTTATGACCGACCACACTGGAAAAATGAACGAGATAGAAAGCTCAAACAAATGGCGTCCATATGGATGTTTCATCTTCGCCACATCGCTTATGAATATCTTTCATTCGATCTACGGATTTGCATATCCCACTGCATGTCCAATCAAAAGAAGCTGCACAAACATCACCTGCCTTTGCTTTCCATTCACAATCTGCATAGGGGAGAAAAAAAAAAACAAGCAAAACCATTTTCCAAATCATGCTCACCACTCGATGATTATCACCTTAATGCTTCTCGTTAGCATTAAATGCTTTCATTTGTTGCACTATTGAATGCTTTCAATGACAATTCATTCATTTGAGCATATATTAATGATAATTCATTCATTTGATAATTGACAATTCATTCATTTGAGTACATATTAATGACAATTCATTCATTTGCGCATACATATATTAACGCAGTGGAGAGAGATATACCTGGTGGAGTTCCACAACACAAGGAGCGGTCATCAATATGGTCTACCTCTAAGCCAATCAACCAAGATCCAAGGGAAACATCTTCATTGGCAAATTTATGAAGAATGGGCCTGCAAAACCACACCATAACCTTAGTCTCAAGTTTCTCATTCTATTATTTTGCTATATAAATTATTTGACACATAATAAAATTACAAACATACATATTTACTGAAATATAGGCTGCCAAGTCTTTAGAAATCACATAAATTTGGCCAGTAGCATGGCGGAAATATTTGTTCCCCTCTTCGCCGAATTTCCAGTATTCAGGCTCTTGATATTTGACCCCTCTACAAATTAATTAGTAAGAAACTATGTTACCCAAAAAAAACAAATATACATAAAGTATTTATTATCTCCAATCTGAAGACATCTATGGACGTTAAAGGGAAAGCAAGAATCATATTACTTTTGAGATAAGACAGGGCCTGATTTCATGCAACCAATGTAAACACGAGGCTTTGCATGATAATGTGCTAATAATGAGCTTAGTGCTCCTGCATCACAAGGAAAAACATACCTTCATTAAATTTAAGCAATACCAAATTCTAGTTCAAGCTAAGCATTACAAAATCACATATAGTTTGCATCTCATGTCAACAAAAGATAGATCACCTAGATTTACATGTACATCATCATCCACCTTTACATAAAATTCGGCATCCCATTTGGCAAGGGCTGTTGCAAAGTAAATCTTGGTTTTTGCTGATAATTCATGGTATCCCTCAATATGCTCCTGCGAAAGACACCAGAATAGATTAAATCATAAATATATTTCAAGTTCAAATTTTGTTCTCAATGAGGTCATTATATACAAATCGTCTATATAACACGTGTTAAATAAAAGCCCATTAAAAACCCTGGTTTGTGGATCCTTCATAAAATGCACCCTTCACATTTCAATGTAGACCCTTTTAGATGGAGTCAATATCTAGGTAAATAATTTGTAAAAAAGGCTTTAAAAATCCCTTCCAATGAGTAATTGATTGCCCTGATGCATATGTATGCATCATCCCATACTGTAAAATCAAAGAGTTTTTTCACTAGCTCCTACTAGTCTAAGGAAATCCGAATGTTGTGTATCTTCAGCATCAATTGCTCGGTCCAAACTTCCACCTGGAGTTGTGCTGCACAAAAATATAAAACTTTCAACATTATGTTGATCTGAATTATATCACACACAAGTACAATAGCATGAAGCCAAACAATCACACACTTCATTAATAGCTCACCTATGACCAATGACAAACCTAACAATGATCCCTTTCTCCTGTTCAATCCGCTTCCGTGTCTCACCTGGTAAAAGTATACCACCAAAGGTTCAACAACAATGTCAAGAAAACATGTTTAAGGGACAACAGGGGGTTCTCTCTCTCTCTCTCTCTCTCTCTCTCTCTCTCTCTCTCTCTCTCTCTCTCTCTCTCTCTCTCTCTCTCTCTCTCTCTCTCTCTCTCTCTCTCTCTCTATATATATATATATATATATAGGAAATATAGTAGCTTGACCTTGTGGCATCCAAGTATCCCGAATAGAATCACGACGTTTACGGCTGCTAAAGGCAGTATTTATCCCTATAATGACAAATGCCTTCTGCCTCGGCTCCGATATATCATTATGGGTACTATCAATCACAGGTGGCGCATTTATGTTGTTAGACCTTGCTATTGCTACTTCAGCCTCCAAGGATGAGATGGTCTTGTCAAGGGCCCTGCAGATGATCAAGAATAAGATATCATAGACTTCAAAATCTCATGTAGTCTCTCTTCATGAGGATCTTAGACATACTGAATTGATTCGTGCGTTCTTGATATTTCACCGAGAACATCTCTTGCATCTCCTTCAGAACCCTTCTAATTAAAAAAAAAATCAAGAAACAAAAACAAGGTAAGCATGGAAAGAGATCTAAGAGATAAGATATATGCATAGGCTTCTCTTTTCTCCTTACTAGATTCTCACAATCTTTGATGCTCAATTGTAGTTCGTTGACGTCCTCCAGATGCTCTCTCCTCATCTTAGGGGATGCCAAGGGCTCATGGGGTTCAGGTGTTGTCCACATCCTGCAAGTTCTTCATCTTCAGCCTTCCATCACCATGAACACATTGAAGTAAAACTATAAAAAAATGAAGTGTCCTATCTGACAAAATCGGTTACAGCATAGGATCAAATGTGGTATAGAGAATGAGCCATATCCATAAGAATCAAAATAACTGAAAGATGAAATCCTACTCGAGGTGTACCGTACAGCGTATGACCATGTCATATGTTATATGAGAACACATGTGGGATGATTAGGCATTGGCTGGGGGGTATCGATTGGGAGGATAGTACTTACTCTAGACTTTTCCTTGTTTATATTGTCAATTACAGTTTTATTATGATACTTTCCTGATTAAGACAGATTGTCACTACAAGTCACACTGTCGATATACAACCGATCAATAACATGGAGAGTACTTACATAGACTTATCCATCAATGAGAACAATGAAAGTAGAAGAGAGTAAACTTTTGCTAAAAAGGAGACTCTTATAATGCATTGCACCACAACCATCTAAGGCATTATAAAAAGAGATACGATTCTAAACCTGTTGGTGAAAAGCATGCCGATACAGAAGCTTGCCACACACATGATGAGAATGACCGTCGACGTCACACCCCCTGCTTTGGTTTTCATGATTTTGTTCCTCGTATCACCCTCCAGAGAAGATTTACCTCTAGATTTGTAAGACTCTAGGGGTGTCGGAGCACTAGAGAAGCCCGCGGCATTATTCAATGCCAACCTGTAAACGACCCGATCGATGGTAAGAAAATTGGGTGCTTCACAAGATTCTCTCAAAGCCATTTCAAGTTGAGGAGAAGAATCCATTTATAGCACTATAGCTAGTGAACAAAGAACGTGAATAGGAGCTCAACCTAGATGCCATCATGTCAGTTGATGTGATGTGATTTTGATGATGCCGATGATGGTGGTGAAGAAGGCAAAAGAACATTCACGTTTGGTGGATACTAATATTTGTGAAGCTATGGTTTCAAAATTGATTAAATTTTGTGGTGACTTGAAAACCTCATTAGCAAGCAAAACAAGAGGTCTGAACAATCATGATAAAGGCATGTGAGTTGTCAGGTACCAAAAGCACATATCTCATGGATATAGTCTCTCATTGAAATTGCATATAGTAGTGCTAGCAGAGACATATCAATCAGCTCTCTCTCTCTCTCATGATCATATCATGAACCCCATGAACCCTTTTGGGGTTCATAACATACTAAAATATTTCCCTCAGAAATAAGTGCACATCAAAATTTGTTTGTCATAATTAGCAGCATATATACACAAGGCAACATAAGAAAAGTGCACCACTTCCACACTAATATATTTCTCTCAGAGGTAAGTAAACATGCATACATAATGTATAGTGAGAGCTCGTTTATGAGTTCTAAATAGCCACATAATACACACATGGAACAACATAGGTATTCGGAAATATAATTTACATAATGTTTAGAGTTTGTTTGTTGTATTTAGAAACATATACTTCAATATGGAAAGACATACGAAATAGCACAAATACATAATGCATGGGCAACATACATAACAATGATGTGTAGGGAGACTCTTTTTTTTGTTTGTTTGTTGTAATTACCAGCATATACACACATGGAAAGACATAGGAAATGGATATACATACACAATGTACAGAGTTTGTTTGTTGTAACTAGCTGATCATACGTTCGCAGATAGTCCTAGGAAATATGCATACATACATGATGTAAACAGTTTTTTGTGTTATATAATTGGCAACATAAACAAAAGACACATAGATAGACATAGGAAATATACATGCATAGGGCATAGACTCTGTCTGTTTCTTAAGAAAAACGGATACATAATATGGAGAGACATGACAAGTATACATATGTGTAGTGCCCAATCTCTCACACCATGCATATACACATACATTACATAATGTCTAGAGTGACTTTAATGCAATTAGCTACATATAAACAACATGGAAAGACAAAGGAAACATAAATACATAGCATACATACATACATAATCTGTAGTGTTTGTTTTTGTTGTAATTAAACTTTGTTTTGTTGGTTGGAGATAGAAAAACAAAAAGAAAAGAAAAGAAAAGAAGAATATACAACAAAATTGGAAGAAGGGCATAGGAAATAAAACACACATACCTCTCAATGTGAAGGTGGAGGGTGAGGGCGAGGGCGGGGAGTCTTTCATGAGAAAAGGATGAGCCCCAAAGACCTTCGGAAAGGAATACGAGGGCAGCAATGCCTTTGTAAAGGCTTAAATTTACCAAAAAAATGGGATTGGGGAAGAAATGCGCGAAGCATGAGCACATCGAGCGCTCACCTACACACACATCATCCCCGCACATCCCGCGGGGGGAGAGGAGAGTGACAGGGACAGGTACTGGGATGGGAATATGCATGTGTATACATGACATTCCCCTCCCTATGCCCCTCTCTCTCTCTCTCCTTCTCTCTCTCCTTCCTATATTGTACATGCTGTTGCCCCTGTTTCCTGATAGTGACTGATCTCATGCTCTTTCTGCCAAACCCATCTCTAACTCTTCTCTCTCTGCAGATGTCTGATCTGTTTCGTGTGCTTCCTTTTGTTTCTTTATTCTCCTCCTCCACCTCCACCTCCACCTCCTCAGGTGGAGGAAGCCTTCTCTCTCTGTCTTTCTCTGTCTCTGTCTCTGTGTCTCTCTGTGTGTATGTATGTATGTATGTATGTACATATGTATGTATGTACATATGTATGTATGTATGTATGTATGTATGTATGTACATATGTATGTAGGTACCTGCAAGCAGCAAAAGAGTACATACTGAATTGATGAGTGCTTAAATAATTTGCACACATAACATAAATTTATCTCTGTTTTTGGTCCTTAAGAAGATGACTTTTTAATATACATATCTTTTCTTTCTTTCCCTCTTGGCTCTCCTTCAGTTTGTGAGGGGAGGGGGGGAGCCACGAATCCCCCCAACAATTCGCACACATGCTCACAACTACGAGCCCTAGGGTTTCGCCTTGAAACATTGCACAACTTTCTAGGGTTTAGGGTTTAGGGACTTAGAGTTTTAGAGGTTTAGGGGTTAGGGATTTAGAGGTTCAAAGGCTCAGGGATTTAGGGATATAGAGGTTTAGGGGCTTAGAAGTTTAGAGGTCTAGAGGGTTTAGAGGTCTAGAGGTTTGGAAGTTTAGGGGTTTAGGGGTTTGGGGATTTAAGGGTTTAGGGCTTTAGAGGTTTAGGGTTTAGGGATTTAGAGGTTTAGGGGTTTAGGGATTTAGGGGTTTAGAGATCTAGGGGTTTGGGGGTTTAAGGGTTTAGGGCTTTAGAAGTTTAGGGGTTTAGGGGTTTAGAAGTTTAGGGATTTCGAGGTTTAGAGGTTCAAGGATTTAGGGGTTTAGTAGGTAGGGGCTTAGAGGGTTTAGAGGGTTTACGGATTTAGACGTTTAGGGGTTTAAGGGTTTAGAGGTTTAGGTTTTAGGGTTAAGCAATTCCCCACGTATGAATCCATGTTAATTGTATTCCTCTTGCGGTTAGAGCCACGAACAAATAAAAATGTGTCATCGTTTTGTTTCTTGTCTCCCCTGTGACTACCTACCTGCCTATATATGTCTCCATGTTATATGCACTACGTTAGAGGTTTATCTTGTTTGTGTAAAATGGTTTAACCCCATACAATTATTGTTCCCTATAAATGAGTGAGATACATCCTATGCCCTTTTTTGCGATAGTGTGTAGGAGCCACGAATAGATATATAATTAGTTGTTTCACATTCCTATATCATTATTGATTTGTCTAATCACATATCCTTATGTCCAAGGTCTCCTCTAGACACATATCAACATTATATGTTGTGTTTTATTTACTAATGACTCTCTAGTTTGATGGCTACAAGGTTTGTTTACGTGGCTATGTATGTGTTACATAGGTCATTCTACCCTTGCATGTTAATGTTATGGTATTGCATCATAAACCCAAGAGGTGTGTTTTCATTTAGGTCACATTCTTCTTAGATGTTTTTGGGTATTTCTAACCATGGTAGGATCTTAGCAGGATGTGTATTCCGGAAAACAACATTGTTTTAAAATGCCAATGCTCCATTATTATTTCCTTATTTGGTATGATCCCATAACTTAGAGTGACATATCTTTTCGCTAATATGCAAATATTCCATGATTAGAGTTTGACAAGTAATGGTTTGGATATTAGAAATGAATATCACCTTTTAGCCCAGATTAAAATTTTGTATAGTATAAACTTGCAACTCCAGCTTTAGTTTAGGCTGCCTTTGTTCACGTGATTGGTGAATATTAGTTTGAATTGAAAAAAAGAAATTTACATAGTTATAGGTCAACACTTATACGACAGAGAGTAACAAGAAGACATGAAGGGTTAGCGCACAATGTGAAATATTGACCTTTATACATTCTATAGGAGGCGTTTGATGCCCCACAAATGATCATTTATATAGTCATCTAGTGTACAACATTGAAACTTTTAAAGGAAAAATTCAAGATATATAAACAAGATCATATAGTGGTAAATTTGGTAGTTTGCAACACAAAGGTTGTGGATTCAAGTTGTAATTGATGAGTTTGATGTGTTCATTATAAATACCCATTCACAAAACGAGAGAGATGAAATTATGAAGTGTAGCAAACATGATTGTTGCACCGAAACAAGATGAAGGAAGAGTTTTGACAAATCATAACACTTTAGCCTCACTTCCCTCTATACGAGACTTTTGGCATCTCCCCATGAATTAGGTGTAAAACATAATCGTATGTAGCTAGTGAAGTTGGCATTAATCAAAGTGCTTCATTTTCCTATGTAAAACATGATGTTGTATAATAGTGGGGCTTCGCAACCTCAATGTTATGTATGGGCTTAAAGTTTGAGGTGTGACATGTCCATGGATTGAGTCACTCCATATGTCTGAATTATCAAGCTCTTCCGTTTTTCATTTTCATAATTGGCTTACTTTGGTGGTGAACTAATAAGCTATCAACACAAGGTCATGTGTCCAATCCTTACTTTCACACATGTTCTTATATTGCACTTAGAGTTATTGTGTTGTTTATTGAGCTTCCATTCAAACCTTATACCATTCCTCCTTTTTTAGCTTCTAGCACCACGCAAGTGTTAGAGGTTGTGTTACATTACAACTTAGTAGAGAGTCTTGTGTTTTTTATAATTAGTCACTAGCCTCCCATTACATAATGCCGCTTTCCATATCCTTTGAAATTAGAGAACCCCTTCTTCGGTACATCACTTCTCCTAGACCACACTCACCACATTGGTGTATCTAGGAACTCGTGACCTCATGGTCTCCAAACCATTGACACAAACCATCCCAACAATGGCTTGACCGACATAGAATCCCTCCCTATATCTCTCTCTTGGGAGTGCCTAGTTGGTTTGCTTTGTATATTAGGGTTTTGTAGCATTAAACAACATGAAATCAAGCAAAACCAAGTTTGATTATCACAATGGGCTTAGCACATTGGATCTCAAGATTAAAACCCCAAACCACTCCTATCAAATCCACACACCTTATAAACTCACATTGGTCTTTATAGTAAAACCCCAAACCACTTCTATCAAATCCCACACACATTATATACTATGTACCCTACCTTTTTAGTACATTGCTCCTTTCATCACGTTCTCAAAAGAATTAAGTAAGATCAAGGTTTCTATTGCTAGGCTTGCTCACATTCATGCTCTTGAAGAGCTTATCTCATTAATCCTATTAATTTGATCATCTGAGAGAGAGAAAGAGAGAATGTTGGCGGGTGGCTTCGGCACCCACACTAACACCTCGGGTTGGGCCGACACTTTTTTTGGAGACACATTCTCCCTTCAAGGCTGAGTTCACACTCTCACAACCACTTTCGGGAGTGCTTGCCTGTGGTTTCCTTATTGTGGGATGATCGGAATCTTCTTTGAAAGAATATTTTCCCCCAATGTACAACAACATATATGTTTAGATCAATCCATGACTTGCATTGTGTCACACACGGAGGAACCGGATCAACTTAAAGCTAACAATAAAAACAAACCCAGGCTTTGTTGTGCCTTATGATTCATGACCCACAACAATATTGTTGCAAGAGGAGTGTGCTACAACAATTAACACCCACCCAACTCTTGTAATGAATTGTGGACCAATCATGTGGCAACGACAAAAATCTCACAAATTTGAAAAGGTTCCTTCTGAATGTCCACATCTATTGCGTGCATCCAAGTTTGTGGATGAAATAAGTGTCAAGTTACTTGTTGGGACTTTAGTTTTTTTGTTTGTGAATCATAGTTTTCCATGCGTAAAAAGCGTTGTGGGTTTTTTTCTCTTTAAAATAGACCCTTCATTTACTCGACAACTTTCCTCATGTTATTTTGCATACTACGAGGAATGTTGGACTTTTGGAAATATAATTGTCGATTTTTTAGCTAACATTATTCAACTACCTGAACTAAACCTCAACAAATCTTCTCCATTCAAATCTTTGTTTACATTACAAAGCATCAATCATCATCTACCATGTAACATGTTGACACTATCATGTGCATTTACGTACAAATCGGGTTGCCTTTTGCTTTGCATTGTTAAAGATTCTATTTGACGTCATCAATTATAGAGGTATCAAGAATGGTCATAGCAAAATCTTTAACATTTTTGTATCCTAAATGGGTAAGAATACATGGGAAAGGAAATCTTTGGAATATTCTCTTAACTCCACAAAGTGTTGCATGTTTAGCCTTGCTCATACGTAAAGACTTTTCGGAAATACCACTCATGGGCAAGAATAATTGATGTATACAATTGAACCAAAATTTTACCGCTATCATACATATATCAAATAGACCATGCAAATGAAAATTTTCCTCAAGTCCATCATTGACACACCATTAGTCAAAGAGCTTATATGCCATTTCTATTTGATGAAAGCAATTTTTCGTTGCCAACATTAGTTGCAGTATAGAGTGTTATTGGGGCAACCAACACACCACACTATCACTAATTGAATTTGTATCCCTATCAACTTACTCATCAATGTTTGCATAGGCATCATCTTCATCAAGATGCATCCTCTCTTCTTTCAAGCCACCAAGTGAATGTACTATTGCCTTTCGACTTGATTGGGTGTCTTCATATGAAAACATTTTTTCCCTCAAGATTGCAACGGTGAGCTTATGAAGGTGAATTGACATCGTCAATGTATAATAATATATAAGGATGCCTACTTCACAAATATTTACCTTGTTTGTTAACCAATTGTTCTTCTTTCTCTTCCTAGTCACTCCAATCACAATCATCTCTTATATAGATTTCTTCGTGAATACATCATGCTACTATTTGTTTGCTACCTATGCATTGAATAGGATTTGTCCACCCATTGTCCCTCTATATCTAGATAATTAACACCTCTACTATCCAAAATGCTAGGCTGGCCATCATTGACCCCATTTTTATTTCTTCAATATCGCCTCCTCACATCCCTTTAATCTTATATTTTTTTCACATTGGAGTTTCTCAACCATGTGTATATATCAAATTGGTCATGGACCATATATTGAAATATTGTATGTCATCTCAAGTGGATCACATGTTTGTAGACTGATCTTGTGTGTGTTTATGGGTTGTCGCTTATTGCTTTTCAAAATAGTTGGAACTTGGCCCACAAAGTAAGATATTGTCCAATATTGGGTTTGCACGATCAATCATCAACTCGTTTAGTATGATTGATAGTCACCATTCATATTTTTTATTAGTGTGGGGAATTGAAACACTTCATGGCTTTGTCCTCGAGAGGTTGTTGCATAACCATAAACATTTGCACCTTTAGGTCACACATATAAGAGCTAACCACGGCACAAAGACTCAAATTCTATTTATGATTGTAATTGTTTTGCAAAAATTGCATGACATAGAGGTGGTTCATTCTCTCTCTCTCTCTCTCTCTCATAGTAATGTATTAATTACAAAAATGAAATCAATAGATGGATACTATATTCTATTAACTTATGACAAAATCAATTAGTTTTCCATGAAATTCCTCATCTGTGGATACATCCATTGTTATGGACCTATATAGTTCCATGTGATAAAGGCCAATGCAAATGATGGACATGATGCCTTGTTAGATTAAAAATATCTAATTCCTCATATGACAACCTCCTTGAAGTTTTCAACAAGGAAATTTGCCAAACCAATATGCATTGTAATAATCAAATATGTCTTTGAACCCCATATTGAGCATAAAAACTAAAGCATTCCATACACCAATTATGCAAACCCCCAATGCCTTAGATACTAAAGGCCTATGAGCCGCCTATCACAAAATGTAAAGAGACATTCTTGACTGCACAATCCAGCAATGGATTACTCTACCCACTCCATCACCTTTAGCCTAAAGACCCATCCATAAATTCAAGCAAAGCTCGACTTGAACTCTCACTTCAGATCCAAGGAAAGCAAATCTCAACTTGATTGCTTTAACCCCTCTCCAACATGGACAAATTTCATATAGGTCACACACACACACACCTTTTTAGTGAGGTCTATTAACATGTTTTTTTCTCTAGTGAGGATCCATTCCCACACAAGTGCTCACTCCATGTTCAAGTTGGAAAATGTCAACCCCATCTTGGGTACTCTATTTTTGGCTCCAATATGGACACATCATGATTCCATGCCTACGAAATATGAAGACTTTGGTATCATGTTAGAGAAAATGAATATGGATCGCCTACTTGAACATCGGCCCCATGATTGTCTGATCAATCTACAAGAAGTCACATGTCCACCATTTTGTCCATTGATGGAATCTCTGAAACTTATATTGATGGGAACTTTAAGAAGGTTTTCATTTAACAATCTAGTTAAGAAGAAGAATAAGCACCATTTTGTTCATCAAGAAGAAGGATAGCTCATTCTGTCTTTGTTTCGACTATTATAACCTCAATAAAATCATAGTACGTAATCACTACAATAAATTTTGATTCTAGAGTGCTTCGAGTACCTCCAGACGGCTCATGTGGGGACCATTTCAAATGCAAGTAATGCCATTTAGCCTCGTCAATACTCTAACGATTTTTCAACATATGATGAATGACATATTTTGAGAGTATCTTGATCATTTTTTCATTATTTACCTTGAAAACATTCTTTTCTTCTCATCGAGCATGGAAGAGCACATTCGACAAGTGAGGTTGGCCCTTCCCAAGCGAGCTTGGAACTATATGCCGAAAGAGAGAAATGTGAGTTTGATTCTACTTCCATGGAATTCCTTGCTTTTGTCATATCTTATTAGGGAATCATAATGGATAAATAGAAAGTCAAGTGTATTCAAGAGTGGGACACTCCAAATTGTGTATAGTAATTCCTCGGTTTGCAAATTTCTACGAATGCTTTGAAGGCGTCTACCTCTTGTAATTTTGAGCTAATTGGAGTTTGTGTAAAAGAGGCTCTAAGAATTGGTTCTCCAAAGCTTGGTTGTAGCTTCTTGTGTCTAAGCACATTGTGCCAAGGTTTTGTGTTTAAGTTTAAAACTTCCTCCAAGGAGAGGGAATTTGCTTTGCTAAGATGTGGGACAACTCCCATTACACAAGGTTTTGAAATTTTGTTACATGATTTACCTCTCTAAGTGGTAGAGCTATCAAGTTAATAATTGCGGAAGTAGGGCTATGTTGACCTCTAGATCCAGATCATTGTTGATTCCTAGTTGACTCATTTCTTTGTTAGCTATAGGTTCTCTTATGGAAGTCTGATTTGGTGGATCTACACATTCCCACGATTGAGGTTTATCAATCTCATCTTTACAATTGTTATCTCCAAAATTCATGTTTTGTGTCTAAGAGATTAAGTATATGATCCTTTGCCTTCATTCTCGCTCCCATGCTCAAAGATTACTTCAATTGTCAAGTTTGGCTCACTCTTATGTGGTTGTTTTTGTTTATGGTAGTCTTTCGCAACCCTTTGTGTGTGTTGTTCACATTATTCCAAGTTCTAAGCTATGTGTTGTGCCACAATGACTATTCAAACCTATCGAGGGAGAAAAATGTCTTCAAAGACCTAGGAATTTAAGAATTCCTTCAATTCTTGAAAAGGAATAAAGGTCAAGTACATGTAGGTGTTTAAAAATTTGATTTTAGCTCCTCATTTTCAAACCTTGAGCTCTTGAACAAAGCTCTGTGGTGGAGCTCATGATCCCTGATCAACCAAGGTCTTGAATATAACTCCCAAGTCGAGAACTTGAGTTGAACTCTTAAGATGAGCTCCCATGAACCGAGCTTTTGAGATGAGATCAAGATTAGAACACTCAATCAAACCTCCTTATTAGAATCGACAATACAAGCTCTCAATCACAACACAATCAAAGCTCCTACCCTGATACAAGCTCTCGATTCTAGAAAATAATTTAAATAATACTAAATAATATATATAGACTAAGTTCTAACTATACTTCAATTAAAAAGAAGAGTCACCACAACATTACCTTTTTCAAGGATGATTTCCTAAATTTACATTTTTTGCACCACAAAATTGTTGCATAATCACAATTTACCAATGTTTGCATTATTAAGTCTTTACACTTTAACATATAACTTACATAGAACCCAGATGTAAAGTAACAATTAAGGGCGCTCTATGTTTGTTGGAAGGGGTATGCTTCTGATTCTCAAGAGTGGATACCTATGAATAATCAATCATATGGTATTTGAAGCAATATATTATGCAAGAAAACATTTTATTTCAAATTTGTGATTTTAAGTATCTTCTTATGCTTTCAAACTCTTCAATGTTACATGTGCACAAGTGGGTTTTTTTGTATCAATCATATTGGGTATCCTTATATACCTTGCCTTGAATGTGTGTCCATGTTGTGAAAGATTCTTCAAACCATGTTTGTTCATGTAGGTCCTCATTTGTTTCATGGCTACTATTTTTAAATTGAAGAACTTAAATTGCTTGCTTTGGACATTGAAGTTAGTTAACGTCATTGACATAAGGTATTGCTCTCATACTCACCAAGACATATATGGTTAGGCCCAAATTATAAGAATATGGGAAGTTCAAAGCAAAGTGTAAGCACATGCTAAACTCCTAAGTTGGGCTCTTGTGATATGTTCGATTTGATCATCGTGAGGATATTGTGTTGTGAACATGTACACTAACTCTCATCATGGTTACTTGGGCCCTGATAGAACTCAAATATTTCTATTTTGTATAGTTCTCCATTACAAAACTCAAAGAGTTATCTTGTGTGGAGTATTTATTTGATCGCATGCATGGAGAAGCATCACAAGTTTTGTTGTTGATCAACAATACGACTACATAGGTGCAACATCATGTCCTTCTTGTCATTTACCTAGCAAAAGCCTGTTTTATTACCCAATCCTATCCTTAGCTCATGTTTTGCTACCTAATCCTAGACTCGATCTTTAAGCCTAGAGCTCACCCTACCTAAATTATTTTAACCACCCCCCAATCCATACCTCTCCCAACATTCACTTTATAAGTACACCCGCCCCCTCCCCCCAAAGATCCACATACACATACACATGCACAAAAAAAGATAAGTTGTCACAAATTTACCCATATACGCATAAAGATTCCATACACCGAAGAGTGTTCATCATGCATTTGCCTGCTTGACACATTGATACATGTAACACAAGTTAAGAATCAAGATCAAGACAAGATACTCAAAGTGAAAATTCACATACAATCACACAAATGTGGGCATCATTTGTGAACATATAATTCCCACACATTCTTGGGCAACTCTCCCACAAACTTCAAATTTTGCCATACAAGCACACATTAAAGTGGGAACCTTAATTCATGTGCACCCACCCATTTGAACACATTCTCACGGGGAAACTCTAATTGCTCCCATGATTACTGAAGGGGGAATCAATCAAGTGCATGCCTTCATAACACCTTGAACATTTGACTTCAACAAACTCTAAAGAAATATTCTTCAACCCATCTTCCTTGGTTAAGGACTCCAATAGTCCTATTCACATTTGACAAAGTAGGTGCAAATACCCACGACAACAATGAGATATTATTCAAAATGGGCGGGTACAAAATTTATAGTCAACCTCCCTTTTGCCTTTGCACTCAAAGGCCATGTCTGACCCCATGTGATTGGTATTTGTACCACCAAGTTCCCTCTACTATAGGTAAATCCAACATCATTAAGGGTACGAAAATACCACAAAATATTCATTGAAAAGGTGTTTTGCCAATGATTCCAGATTCAAGGATACTCGGAAGATTACACATTTGTTTCCAATATTGCAAAGGATAATGCCATCCATTTGTTGATGGATTAGGATGAAATATGTGCATATAATGCAAGCTTGGTCTTAGGGATACCATTCTATAATTTACTTAAACAATTTTCATTCAACTAAATATTTATTCAATAATGGGATGCTCAATTTGATTGCACGACATAACCCTTCTTGGTTCCCTTTATTTTTCATATAGTCATTATAGTCCTACGGTATACCACCTTACATAGGATCAAAAATTGGAAATATTTCAAATACCACCTTCATCCAAGAATGACCTAGGGTTCCTCCTGTTGGCATAAAAGACCGACTCCTTCCACTTTGTCTCCTAGTGAGTGAACACGTCCAAATAGTTAGGGCTTAGTATATAAGCAATAACTTAATGTTGTATATATGGACTTCTTGTATCTTGGGTCACTGAGAGAGAGAGAACAGTGAATAACGAAAGCCTCCATTAGAGCTGAAACTATGTCTACATTTCCATCATTTCTTCCGTCATATTCTCTGTGTTGTTTGCTGACCACATAACCTACATGTCCTTACTTCCGCGCATTCATTCCATCAAGTGGTATCAGAGTGACCTGTTGTTCGGCGGCAACGAAAGCAACAGAGGAAGCTGAAAAAGAAGACAAGGTTAGAAAAATATATCTCACTTTTGAAAAAGAATATGGCTTCAACATCAGGAACAGGAGTTGAAATCCGAAAGTTCAATGGCAAAAAAATTTCCTTGTGGAAGGAGATGATGCAGGATGTGTTGATCATCAGAGGAAAAGTCGAAGCCATTTGACATAGTGAAAAACCTGCTTCGATGATAGCAGAAGAGTAGAGATCCATAGACAAAATCGCGCGCTCCACCATCCAAATGCACCTGACCAAAAATGTCTACTTTAGCATGGCCAATGAGATAACAACTTTCTCGTTATGGGAGAAGTTGCAAGCAATGTACGAAAAGAAGTCCACGTCAAAACTCATATTGATTCGATAGCTATTCAATATGAAGATGAGAGAGTAAGATCCTGCAACCTCCCACATCAACACCTTCAGCCGGGTGTTGTCTGAACTCTCCTCCCAAGGGATTAACTTCGAAGAAGAAGTTGAAGCCCTTGCCCTCCTATCGAGCTTGCCGGCGAGTTGTGAGGTATTCTGCATGACATTTGCCAATAGCCGTCTGATCCTAAATCTAGATGAGACGATCAGCCAAGTCCTCACCAAGGATATTTGACGAAAATCGATGGGAATCACCATCGACGAATCGGCAGAAGCCCACCACTTGACTAAGTCGATCGAGAGAACAAGCCGACAGAACTGGTCGAAATCATAGTTGATAAAAAACGAGGGGGGACTAACAACGGTTGAAGTCAAGAACGAGCTGATCAGGCAAATTCTGCAGCCATTGCAAAAAAGCCGGTCATAATGTTTCTGATTGCTGGTCGATCAAGAGGAAAGAGAGTGGTCGGTGATCTGAGCGGAATCGAGGACGATCCGACTCAAATTACTCTCTAGTCAGCAACCAAGTCAATGTTGTCGACACCGGATTGGGAGAAATCCTCTCCTTAGAGGACTCGATGATCGGAGAAGTCCTCTACAATGTGCAAGACGTGCACACATGGTTGTTGGACTCCAACGCCACATTTCATGTAACCCCGAACATCGAATGCTTTTCAAACTATTCGGCCGACGCCAATGTCATAGTCCGACTCGTCAATGGGCAGGAGTGCCTATTCGCAGGGATCGGAAAATTCCCCATCCAATTGTCGAATGGCAACATGATCACCCTACATCAAGTTCGGCACGTACCCAGTCTGAAAAGGAGTTTGGTCTCCATCGGCATGTTAGCCGAAGATGGGCACCGAACGACTCTAAAGGAGTCGGCATGGATGATCAGCTGAGGAAATCTAAGAATCGGAAGCGGGCACAAGTACAACAACTTGTACCCAATGATAACGATCAATCCGGAAGGGTTCGTGAACGTAGTTGAGCCGAAAAGACCGACCCGAACTTATGGCATGCTCGACTTGGCCATATGTCTCAAGTCGGACTCGTTCGGCTGATGATGGTCGACTACATCTCGAAACTTCAAGCAAAGACGGACTTCTGCGAGCATTGTCGATATGGGAAACAAACAGGAAATAGACACGCAATTTGCGCTCTCTTCATTATGAGATGGTACGACAACCCCTAGAGCTCGTGCACACAGATATATGTAGGCCGATGCCTGAAAGATCTCTAGGTGGCTCCCGGTACTTCATCACATTCGTCGATGATTGTACACAGAAGGTTTGGAACTATTCGATTAGGTCAAAAGATGAAGCGCTCGAGATCTTCGCTCAATGGTTAATCGAAACGGAGAACCGATCGGGACATAGAGTGAAGACATGTTGTTCCGAAAATGGAGGCAAATGTATTTCAGGGATAGTACTAGAGGCAAGGAGAATTAGTACTAAAGATAGAGCAGAATAATTAGGATTAGTACTAAGAAGGGAAAGAGTGTGTGAGAATCACGAGAGGGGAAGAGAGAGAGAGAGGGAGAGAGAGTAGCGAGAGAGAATGATGACAACAAGAAGTATATTATATGAAGAAAGATACAAGAACAGCTAGGAGGCTTAAGACTGGTGTTGAACCAAATTGGTTCTCAATAATTCCATGTGCCTCTATTTATAGTATTGTCAGGAGTACTCTTGAAGTTTCTAGAATGTTCCAGAATAATCTGGAATATACATGAATTTCCTATAGTGAAATAATATCTTTTGTATTACAATGCATGGTTTAATGGTAAGGATTCAACCCTTGTAACACAGGGTCATGGGTTCAAATCTTTTTGAAGCCATACCATGCCATATCATGAAAATATACTTCCTAACCCTTCAAGCAGTACTTGCCCAACAAAGGGATCCAGCATCAAAAGACCGTTCCTTACACATCCATGCAAAATGGAGTGGAAGAACGGATCAACCGAACGATCCAAGAGTGAGTGACGACAATGCTCCAACAAGTCGGATTGAAGCTGGAGTTTTGGGTTGAAGCATTGCAGACAACAATATATTTGATAAATCTACCACCTTCAAAAGCAAGCACTATGGCCAGGCAAACAACCGACCTATGGAAGACTTCGCAACTTCAACTATGACGATCGTGGCGGAATGTTCGTGATGAGACATAGAGCAAATTCTATGTCGGCTTCTACTTTGAATAGCGCATCTAGTCTGGAAGACGTATGGTTCGTCGACTCCGGTGCCTCGAACCATATGATGTCTCATCAAGAATGGTTCCAAGAACTTCGAGAGCTCGACCAACCCAGCTATGTCGAAACCAGAGACGACACTATGCATCCGATTCGACACATCGGCAATGTCCCATTATGCAAAGAAGGTAACCAAAATTGTATTAAAAATGTCTTGCATGTACCAGCCATTACGCAGAATTTGGTCTCCTTTGGCCAAATTGTTGAGCAAGGGATGCAAGTACGATTTAATCAAGGCGGTTGCTTCATCGAAAAAGAGGGCCGACTCATCGCTCACGGACAAAGGGTCGAATGTTCATTCTCGACTCGCACGAGATGAAATTGGCCATGTTTGCAAAGGGCATGAAAGCCGATTCCGACATAGAATTATGGCACAAGCATATTGGCCATATCAACCTCCAAAAGGTCAAGGCAATGCAATCGAAAGGAGTCGTCATCGGGCTCCCGAAATTCAAGGACTCGGCCGACATTCGGGCTTCTAGAGTCATCATCGGGAAACAACGAAAATGTGGCACCTCCACCAAATGGATGTCAAGATGAAATTGGCCAATTTTGGCCATGTTTGCAAAGGGCATGAAAGCCGATTCCGACATAGAGTTATGGCACAAGCATATTGGCCATATCAACCTCCAAAAGGTCAAGGCAATGCAATCGAAAGGAGTCGTCATCGGGCTCCCGAAATTCAAGGACTCGGCCGACATTCGGGCTTCTAGAGTCGTCATCGGGAAACAACGAAAATGTGGCACCTCCACCAAATGGATGTCAAGAACGCCTTCTCTTCAAGGCAAATTAGAAGAGGAGGTGTACATGGTACAACCACCCGGCTTCGAATCCAACATTCATCTGAAAGCCGTATGCCAACTGAAGAAGCTTCTCTATGGCCTCAAGCAAGCACCGCGTGCTTGGCATTTGAAGATTGCGCAATATCTTCATCAAATCGGCTTTCGAATGTCGAAATCCGACAACTCCCTCTACGTACGAAACGACTCTAGAAGGTTGATTGTCATCATCCTATATGTGGATGATCTGTTTTTTGGAGGAGAAAGTTTAGTCGACATCAACAAGGTGAAATCCCTCCTCAGCAACAAATTCAAGATGACGGACATGAAGGAACTTCATTACTTCCAAGGCATCGAAGTAATTCGGATTCGGACTGGCATTATGATCTCTTAATGGCACTACATTCTCAATGTATTATACAAGTTTGAGATGACAGAGTACAAATATGTGGCAACCCCTCTCGATCGAAACCTCAAACTAGATGCCGACTCTGGCACAGACGAGTGCGAGCCGACTCAATATCGACAACTGATCAGGAGCCTCATCTATCTCATGATCACTCGACCCGACCTCAACTATCTGGTTGGCCTCCTTAGCCAATTCATTCAAACTCCACTGTCGTGGAGAACACCGTCCCTAGGCGGAATCGAAGAATATCGGGAGAATCGGCAGTGTGCACCATGTGTACTTACCCTTGTAATAATAGGTGTTAAGTCAGGACAGAGGGTCCCATGTAATAAGGGATTTATCCCACATTGTAATGCATTTCCCTCCTTGTTGTATAAAAGGAAGGGAGCGCCTCTTGTGAAGGGGTTGTCCATTTTGAGTCGTAAGGGTATACCGTTTTGTGTTTCTTTCTAGGGTTAGCGACATTCTTTCCTTTCTTCTTCGTTTCTTTTCTGCTCCTTCTCGAGGAGTCGAGCAATACCTATGACGGCAAGCTGTTAGGTTAGTTTCTCTTCTTCTGTGTGTAGCCGGCTCGGGCCATGGTTGTATCCCCCCCCCCCCCCCCCACCCCTTTGAGGTTTGCTTCTGCTCGGTTCTGTGCAAGACCCCGCTCAGCGCGACAGCCCATGAGCTCCCCGACCGGCGGCTTGGCAACCGACTACGACTGTAACCTACCTTTGTCCGGCTCGAAGCCGGATTTGTATTATTTCCCCTGTAATATACACATTTGTGTTTGTTTGTGCATATCGGTGTACTTGGTGGTGTCGGAAGTACAACCCCTTTGCTTCCTGTGCAAAGGAGTCGGTGTTGCGCGCACACTCTCCCTTTCCTTTGTCTCTCTCTCTCTCTCTCTTGTTCGGTTGCCTCCGGAACGCGACCATAATCGTCTTCTCGGCTTCCCTTCTTCTCTAGTCCGAGACCCCCGTAGTCCCGCCCTTTCTACACGCACGCGCGTAACAATGCGACATATTTGGTGAACCCGACGTGAAGGGCGGCAAGGGAGGATGGAGTTGGAAGAAGACGACTTTGCACAACTTTTTGTCGAAGCGGTGAGGGAGTTTGGACGAGCAACAACAAGAAGAGAGATGGCGCAACAAGCGGTTGAGCGAGTGGTCGAAAGAGTCAGCCGTTTCAACAGGGACAAGGTCCCATACTACTTGGAAGCCTACAACGCGGAAATGGAGGAGTGAGGCGTAGACGAGGCGTTGAGGCTGGAGTTCTTCTGTCGGGTCGTTATCATCCGTATGCACGCGGAAGTGAAGGAGCTCCGAGAAGCTCATAGTTCGTGGGAGGCCTTCGAAGAGGCGCTCCTGCAAGCATATGGAGGACAGCGGAAGAGCCGGGGACGATGCGGCTTCGACCAGTGGGTTGCGTCAGCGAAGACCCACCGGGGCGCAATGAAGGCGTTCCGAGAGTTCGAGCGACGGCTTGCTCGGCTCCCGGAGCGGGAACAAGGTTTGGTGGGGGCAAATAAAGTCCTGTTGTTCGTCAGGTCGATTGACCGAGCGGAACGGGAGGCCCTCGGGATTGAGCTCGAAGACGAGCACAGAGCGAATGGCCTTACCGAGGACTGGTCGAAGGTCAGAAGGGTATGCCAACGACTAGATGACGAATGAGCCAAGAAGGCTAAGAGGAAGGCCATTAGAGCGGGAAGAGGCCGAATGACAAAGAGAGTCGGCAAGGGCCGGTTTCGGGGCCAGGATTGCAGAGGCGTACGCCACTCTCGAGGCGATGCTCGAGGAAGAGGAAAGATCGAGGCTGCGAGCCGAGGCCGAGGAGATGAACTTGCCCCACGAGATAGCAGAAGATCGGTACGATGGTACCACGGGAGAGGGTACGGAACATAACACCCTCTCGAGTCTGGCAAGGTCGGCATCAGAGCCGAAACTCCGGACACTGGAGAATCAAGCCCAGGCGGGGCTTGGTTGATCACATAGCGGATGCTTTCGACCGACACCACTGAAAGGGTCGATGGCCCTGGACGAGTCGTCGAAAGATGTTGCGAAATCGGTTACCCCACATCTTGTCCAGAGAGTTCGGTAGTTCAGCCGATGTGGCAACGTGAGACCGAAAGAGTTGGAAGATGGAGGCAGGAGCACAACGAGGAGAGCGACGATGAGTTCGGGAGAAGTACAAAAGATGAAGAGAAGAACGAAGACCAGTCCTACGTAGATCCTCACACCGATCCGGCTGTCGGCCCGAGTGCCGGCGTGAGTCCTATAGGAGAGACTGGTGGCGATAGGAGAATGGGACCCGGAAATCCAGAGAATGACAGGCGGGCCCAAATGAGAACCAGGCGGAGCGGACTTCCGGATAATCGATCCAGAAGAGGGGAGAGAGCAGGCCTACGAAGAGGCCGGGAAGATCAATACGTCGGTACCACGGGAGAGGGTGTGGAGCAAGCCACCCTTTTGACTTGCGGACGAAGACGACCCGGGATAAGGGTCTGGGATAAAACGAGCCCAAGGAGGATCCTTCACACCGGTTCCAGAGACTCCAGCGGTCGGCCCGAGAACCGGCGTGAGACCTAGAGTGACGATCGGTGGCAGCGAGGGGACTAAGGCAAAGAATTGCGGATGGGCGGTCTACAAAGATCCTCACACCGATACGACGGTCGGCCTGAGAGCCGGCGTGAGTCCTATAGGAGAGATCGGTGGCGGCAGGTGAACGTGATAGGACGGCGAAGACGGCGAGCGGTGCTGCAGCGACCTTACACACACCGGTTCTAGAGACTCCGGCGGCCGGCAACAAGAGCCGGCGTGAGACCTAGAGGGAAGAACGGTGGCGGCGGCAAGGCGGGCAAACCGAGGTCCCACGAGGATCCTCACACCGATCCGGCAGTCGGCCCGAGAGCCGGCGTGAGTCCTATAGGAAAGGACGGTGGCGGCAGGTGAATGTGATCGGACGACGGAAAGCAGAGCAAGAAGGTATCAGGCCGGCGAAGTGGCTACGAACTAAATCGGACCTATCGGCAAGGTCATGGGCATAAGGAAGTCCGATCCTACAGGATCCCCACACTAGATCGGAGACTCCGGCAGTTCGGCCAGCGTGGCAACGTGAGACCGTGAGAGAAGGCTGGTGGCGGCGGGAAGCGGGACCTGACTACGCGGGAGACACGAGGAGAGTCTGGGAGGGACTCAAACGAAAGACACCCGAATTTCGGCAAGCAACGAAACGAAGACCGGTCCTATGGGATCTTCACACCGATCCGGAGACTCTGGCTGTTCGGCCAACGTGGCAACGTAAGACCGAGAAAGAAGGATGGTGGCGGCAGGGAACGAGACCCAACATCGACAATAGTCGGCAAGACGGAAGCTGTCTAATTGCAAACCCCCCCCTACCGGCCGGCTACGGTTTCCGAGGGAGCCGGTAAGGGCAAGTACAGGCGGTGTGCCAAGCCGGGAAGGGCACATCCAGAGCGGAAGAAGAATCGTGCGAGTGGCCATCGAGGGCCGAATCAGAGCACGACTAAAGGACGGCACAGACGCGGTGGTGCCGGGAACGCGAAAGGGGGGGTGCGTAACGAACTGCTCGGGTTAGAAACCGGGAAGATGTACAGGCCGGAGAAGGATCCTCCACGCCCGCTTCGGAGATCTCGGCCGCTTAGTCAGCGTGGCAAGCCAAGCCCGAGATGACAAGTTGGTGGGGGCGAGGGGACGACGGTGAGCGAAAGGCTTCAACCCGGCGGCGGCAACGGCGCAAGACGGAAGAGGGCCAAGACGGCTAGTACGGGTATTCCTCGGACGTAGAGGACACCCGCAGGCGAAAGGGAAGCGGTGGTGCCGGGAATTCGCACGCACCGACTCTGGAGACTCCGGCATCCGGCCCGAGAGCCCGTGTGAGACCGAGAGTGACAAACGATAACAACGACCAAGACAACGCGGCAACGGACTGACGCCAAGTGGGCCGTTACGGGCGCTCCTCAAGCAGAGGACCCGGACTTGCGGCGGATAGCGGAGCGTGCATTCGGCCAAGTGGGGGGACCAACAACGAAGTACGCGTATTACGGAATCGCGACAATTGACCTATCGACGGGTCGAACGAGCCTACGAGGAGGCAAGCGCAGGAGGATGAACCGGACCCGAGCGACTTGGATAGTGAGGACGACCGGTTTGAAGCGAATGGCGATCCGGAGGACGAAGGGTAAGCACGGGCCGGTCTTCTCCGACAAGGGTCTATGTTGGTGCATGCCGGTGGATGCGCGGTTAGGTGGGGGCGGATGTCGTGGAGAAAACCGTCCCTAGGCGGAATCGAAGAATATCGTGAGAATCGGCGGTGTGCACCATGTGTACTTACCCTTGTAATAATAGGTGTTAAGTCGGGACAGAGGGTCCCATGTAATAAGGGATTTATCCCACATTGTAACGCATCTCCCTCCTTGTTCTATAAAAGGAAGGGAGTGCCTCTTGTGAAGGGGTTGCCCATTTTGAGTCGTAAAGGTATACTGTTTTGTGTTTCTTTCTAGGGTTAGCGACATTCTTTCCTTTCTTCTTCGTTTCTTTTCTGCTCCTTCTCGAGGAGTCGAGCAATACCTATGATGGCAAGCTGTTAGGTTAGTTTCTCGTCTTCTGTGCATAGCCGGCTCGGGCCGTGGTTGTATCCCCCCCCCCCCCCCCGTTTGAGGTTTGCTTCTGCTCGGTTCTATGCAAGACCCCGCTCGGTGCGACAACCCGTGAGCTCCCCGACCGACGGCTTGGCAACCGACTGCGGCTGTAACCTACCTTGGTCCGGCTCGAAGCCGGATTTGTATTATTTCCCCTGTAATATACACATTTGCGTTTGTTTATGCATATCGGTGTACTTGGTGGTGTCGGAAGCACAACCCCTTTGCTTCCTGTGCAAAGGAGTCAGTGTCGCGCGCACACTCTCCCTCTCCTCTCTCTCTCTCTCTCTCTCTCTCTCTCTCTCGTTCGGTTGCCTCTGGAACGCGACCGGAATTGTCTTCTCGGCTCCCCTTCTTCTCCAGTTCGAGACCCCCGTGGACCCGCCCTTTCTGCACGCACGTGCGTAACAACGCGACCGCGCGAGATATCTATTTCGATTATGCTAAGCAGGTAGTACGATATGTGAGCGGCACAATGGATTATGACATGCTCTACGCATCGACCACACCAATTCAACTCAAAGGGTACAGGATGCCGACTGGGCCGCCTACAAAATTGATCGACGATCGACCTCTGGATTTTTCTTCTCACTCAGTAGCGGAGCAATATCTTGGAGTAGTAAGAAGTAGCCTACCATCGCACTTTCAAGTACAGAGGCCGAATACAGGGGCGCAACCATAGCTGCATGTGAAGCCGTATGGCTCAAGAGGAGTTTGAAGGATCTGGGCGTTCCCATCAAGGATCTGACTCCCATTTACTACGACAACATGAGTAGTATATATCTGGCTCGGAACCCAGTGTTCTACGCACGCACAAAGCATATCAAAGTGCACTACCATTTCATTCGAGAGCGTGTTCAGGTCGGAGATGTCGATCTTCTCCACATCAACACGAATCTTCAGACAACCGACATCTTCACCAAGGCCCTAGGAGCCGACAAGCTTTGGCAATTCATGTTAGACGTTGGATTGAGGATCCCTGACTTGCCAAGCTTGAGGGGGAGTACTAGCGAGAACCGGATACCGTCGGAACTGGGTACGAGCCGAAGCGAACACCGGAGATTGTCTGAATCGGATACCAACCGAAGCGGACATCAATCGAAAGGAACCAACCCGAGTTGAGCTTGAGGGGGCGTGTTGAGAATCAAGCTCAACATAGTGCAACGTGTGAACACACCTTTTGAGAATCTATGATTACTTAAAGGTCAAGAGTCACACCACTACTCTCTATACATTAACTATGCATCATAGAATCATATTCCATGATACATAACTAATGAGTTACATATTCCCCATGACTATGTGTCTTCACAATCCCCAAGAGAGAGTGGTTGTTGTAGTTAGTTAATGAAGAGAGAGGGTGACTATATATAAAGCACCCTCCTCATACTTCATACCAAGTCAGTTATGACTCCTTGTAATGCTACATTTTGTATTTGCTATTCTACTTGTGAATATACACCTTCTTGAGTATTCCTTTTTCTAATCTATCTTGTATTTCTCTTCTCTTCTCTCTTTCCTCTCACACATACACATAACACACATCTCTTCCGCTACACAAGAATCATACCCGATTCTTTACACTATTAAGAGTCATTGCTCATCTGAACATATGGACAATGCTCGAGTAAGATTAAACACAATTTAAAAAGTTGGCATATACCATTAGAAAGAACCTATAGAAAACATAGGTCATTTGTAGAACAGCCACACTCCTAAATTCATAGGATCTAAGTTCGGGCCATGGCTTGCATATGCCTTTAATGCTAGACTTGGAGGAAAGAGAGGCTCAATTTGTAATATTCTACAAGTCTTCATGTGAAGTACTAGAGGTTAATATAGGTGCCAATTCTAATTGCTAGATGGTGATGATCCATGTCAATCAACCACACACTTTCTGTTCGTGAGTGAAACTCCCACTAAAAGATTTAGCTTATTTGCTTAGAATTATGATAGAGTTTATACCAAAGCAAAGCCAAACCAAGACGAAAATTCCAACATAGAATGATTGTTTATGAAAACCTATATCGTGAAAAGATGTCAAGTTCTTGAATCATTACTTTTGTCAAACAAGGTTTGACTCACTCTACATGGATCAACCCATCAAATATGATTCTTGGGGGCAATTAGCAATACAATATGATGGACGTGTAAAGAACCAAGAGATGGATTCTTGTGAAGCGGAATAGGTGTGAACTGTGTGTGTGTGTGTGAGAGAGAGAGAGAGAGAGAGAGAGAGAGAGAGAGAGAGAGTATACGCAAGGTTAAAAGTATATTAACAAAGGAGAAAGATTCAACATTATACAAGGTGGGAGGAGGGTGCTTTATGTAGTCACCCTCTCTCTTCATTAACTACAAGTCTCATGGAGCATGGGGAATGTGAAAGCTCATAAGTTATGTGTCATAGAATATAATTCTATGACTCATACTAAATGCTAGAATACAAAGTGGTGACATAATGGTGAGTCTTGACCGTTGGAGTGTCTCTTCACTCTCAAGGTGAGTTCACACACTAGACCAAGTTGAGCTTGATTCTCAACACGCCCCCTCAAGCTCAAGTCGGGTCGGTTTCATACGGTATCCAAAATCTGCTTCAACTCGCGTTCCGAAGACCGCGTCGACTCGCGTCGGCTCGCTTTATGCGGAGTTGCGGAATCCGTGCTCCAGCTTGCGTTGTGCGAAGTCTGTGCTTTTGCTTGCGTGCGTAGTTCTTCGCGGCTTTGCGCGGTAGATCGGTTCTTTGCTGCTTCGTTGCGTGGTTGCGGAATCCACGCGTTATTGCGTAGTGTCTTCATTACTCCCCCTCAAGCTTGGCAGGTCAGGGATCGTCAATCCGAGATCGGTCATGAATTGCCATAGCTTGTCGGCTCCTAAGGCTTTAGTGAAGATGTCGAACGTTTGAAGATTGGTGCTAATGTGCTGTAGGTCGACATCGCCAGCCAGAACGCGCTCTCGGATGAAGTGATAGTGCACTTCGATGTGCTTTGTCGGCGCGTGGAACACCGGGTTCCGAGCCAGATAGATACTGCTCATGTTGTCGCAGTAAAGGGAAGTAGGATCCTTGATGGGTACGCCCAGATCCTTCAAAATCCTCTTGAACCATATGGCTTCACATGCAGCTACGACTGTGCCCCTATATTCCGCCTCCGTACTCGAAAGAGCGATGGTAGGCTGCTTCTTGCTACTCCAGGATATTGCTACGCTGCCAAGGGAGAAAACAAATCCAGAGGTTGATCTTCTATCAGCTTTGTAGTCGGCCCAATCGGCGTTTGTGTACCCCTTGAGTCGTATTGGCATCGCAGTCTTGTAGAGGATGCCGCAATCCATTGTGCCGCTCACGTAGCGTAGAACTCGCTTAGCGCAATCCAAGTGAGTATCACACGGTGTTTGCATGAATTGGCTAAGGAGACCAACCGGATAATTGAGATCGGGTCGTGTGATCGTGAGGTAGATGAGACTCCCGATGAGTTGCCGATACTGAGTCGTCTCACACGCTTTGGTGCCGGAGTTCGCATCTAGTTTGAGATTAAGCTCAAGCGGGGTTGCCACGGATTTGCACTCAGCCATCCCGAACTTGTATAACAAGTTGAGGATGTAGTGTCGTTGAGAGATCATGATTCCGGCCGGAGTTCGAATTACCTCAATGCCGAGGAAGTAGTGGAGTTCCTTCATGTCTGTCATCTCGAACTTGTCGGACAGGAGGGATTTGACCTTATTGATTTCAACGAGATGCTCACCTCCAATGACTAGGTCATCAACATATAAGATGATAACGGTCGGACTTGCGGAATCGCTTCGTATGTAGAGGGAGTTGTCCGATTTTGACATACGGAAGCCGATTTGATGAAGATATTGCGTTATCTTCGAATGCCAAGCACACGGTGCTTGCTTGAGGCCATAGAGTGGCTTCTTGAGTCGACAAACCGCTTTCGGATGGGTGCTCGAGTTGAAGCCAGGTGGTTGGATCATGTACACCTCCTCTTCTAATTCGCCTTGTAGAAAGGCGTTGTCGTGAAGTACGAAAGCTTCACATTAAAAGTCTACAATAAGATAAATACGTAACTAAAATAACATTTGATAATGTTTTATATAATATTAACAACACATATGATAATATTATATATATGTAAAGAAAAATAATATATATATATATAGATAAATATATTATATTACACGAACAAGAGAGGACTTGAACCAATAACCCCACCCTATGACTCTCAAATCTTACCATTTACTCTATACTAGTAATATACATAAAATAAAGCATACTTTATATATACTTTATATTTACATAAAGGATTTGCTTCATGATATAAAAATAAAGTTGTATGTTGTATTCAATAGCATTTTGAGACTCGAACCCACAACCTCATACACCAAAGTTGACACACCTACCATTAGGATAGGCCCTTTCTCTTTAAGATTATGTTTTCATGTTTATTGTTATTGCATATATTGTTTCATACATAAAAGCTCAAATGAGCGAGATGTTTATCATGCATCACAGGTAATGCATGAACGCCAAATGGCGATCATGCATCACATGCATTTCATGCACTACATGCATGATTTGTACCCTCCAATGCATCATATGCATGGGGGCACCTATTTAAATGGTGAAAGAGAAGATCAAAGGGGAGATATGTATGAGATATCAATCAAATTATGTATTACATAAGAGATACCATAAAATAGAGAAAGAAAGGAAGAAGTTCAAGAGAAAGGTGGAGCTCTAGCTTGGCGGTCGTGGTGGTCAACTCTCAACAAGAGGGAGGCGGTTCGAGCCTTATCTTCATCAAAATATTGAAGTGAAGATTGTAGTGGTCTACGATCAAGAAAGAGAAGAGCGATTACCTTGCAAGACAAAGTTCGGAGGTTCAACGACGTGAACAACCACTTTTGTAACTCTTTCATCAAATAATTATAAATCTCTTTTATTGCTTCAAATATCATTCTATATCCTATCTTGTCATATCTTGTTGATCACTATTTATCTATCTCTACTCTTTCGTCTCTTCCGTCCATAATCCCAGTGATTCCTTCCTCACTTTCACGATATCTTTTGTCTACGCAACGCTACGCTTCTAGGCGAGCCACGCCACGACACAATTTGGTGAACCCGACGTGAAACGGGGAAGTAGAAGAGACATCAAAAGTAAAGATCAACATCAATATGGCAAGTACAAGTACAATGGATCCGGTAAGGTTATTTATTGAAAAATTGAATCAGGATCAATTATTTCATGCCTTACGAGAAGTCCGAGAGAAGATTGGTGTGTTTGATGGCACAAATATCTCAAAGTATGTCAATATATATTATGATGAAATGGAAATGTTTGGTGTGAATGATGTCAATATGATAGCAAACTTTTATAAATTAGTAGAAATGGAATTAAGAGATAGAATTCGTGAAATACAAGCATTGCATAGTTTGGATTGGAATGCATTCAAAGAAGCACTTGTGTCTGAATATGCTCATGAGGATTTCTCTCGAGTTACTATGCGTTCATTTCATGAATGGATCTTAAAAGAAGATAAAGGGTTATCTGTGGCTGACATAAAAAAAGAGTTTGATAGGATGTATGGACACTTAAAGCCAGAAGAAAGAAATTCTTTGTCTTGGCAAAAGGTTGCTTTATTTTTGCAGGCAGTTGACAAGAGATATAGAAAAGAATTGGAATTCATGCTTGAAGTACCAAATACCGAGGATGGTATAACTGCAGATTGGAATGAGGTAACAAATGCTTGTAATAAATTTATGAAAAGAATGCAAAGGAATGGTGCAATGCTACAAATACCACATGTGGGAATCACAAATCGGCTTGAGCAAAACATCAAAGTTCAAAGACTTGGTCGAGAACCATCACACGAAATGGTCCATCAACCACGAGAAATGATCGAAACTAAGAGTGAGTCTTTGCTTGATGATTTAGTTCAAAGTATGAAAGATCTAACAATTAAAGTGGCAAAACTTGAGAATGGTCAGACTTCGAGGTCAAGGGAACCATTTCGACCTCGATGCATGTGGTGTGATAGTCTCGAACATCGTCTACGTGATTGTGAAGAATATAAAGACATGGAAAATCGGGACTTGGTCTATTGGAAAAATGGTAACATTTACTTAACTGAAACTAGAACTCCGCTTACAAAGAACTTTGGTGATGGTGGTGTTAAGGTTAAATTTGAAGAAGCTGAAGCAAAGAAGGCTTCCGCAATGTATTACTCGGCAACGGCAGGAATGCGCCTCGATGACATGCCATCCCGATCATCATTCTGGGAGAAGGTTGTAAGTACCGCACAAAAGCAAAAGATGAAGATGGAAGACCTTCGTGTTGCCGGAGATTCTGTAAGGAAAAACACTGGATGGGATGTTCCAGTAGATGCTATGACGGTCTATGCTCAGATGGCAGAACACCAAGAGCATGAGGTGATAGTGGAAGAAAAAAGGAAAAGATCGGATGATGAGATTGGCTCAACCAAAAAGCATGAAACAAGAGAAAGCAAAAGAAAAGAGATGGACGCAAAAGTTGAAAAAGGTAAATCTGGTCCTTCATTCAAATTAATGTCTGATATTGAAAAGGATACAGATTTAAAGAAAGTTTTAGAAACAAGAATACTAGACAGTCGAGTAGAATTTACACTAAGAGAAGTGTTAGGTATTGCAAAAAAGGAATTTCATGATGAAATAATTGATATTGTGCGAAGAAAGAAGCAAGTAAATGAGCAGGTTAAAGAGACAAATCCGAAGGTGGCATATGAAGTGGTGAGCAACGAGTCAAACAATATTGTTGTTGACTCTCAACATGCATCAACCTCAATGATAAATTCAACAGATGTAAGAAGCCATTACTCTCTCAAATGTTGGGCAAGAGCCACTACTGAGCATCATGTGAAGATTGGAAATGTTCCAGACCCCGTGATGGCACTTATTGATCATGGTTCTGAAATAAATATAATGAGTGCTGATTTTTACAGGAAAGGTAGATGGCCAATTGATACTCAACATGGTTGGCGAGTAAAAGCTGCCACATCAGTCACGGAAGATTTATTTGGTGCATGCCCAAATGTAAAGGTTACTATTGGTGATATAGAGGTAGATCAACATTTCTTTGTGCAGGAAGGATCTACCTATCCAATAATCCTAGGGCAACCATACATTACAGCGGTACGAATGGAGACCAAAGTCCTCGACAATGGTTCTGCCTATGCGAAAATCCGTAGCCAAGATGGACGACGAACTGTACAATTTATGACAGTTCGCCCAAATCATGAGAGGAACAAGCAAGAGCTTCGTGATCATTTAATACCAAAAGACTGTGATGATTTTGATAATCAGGTTTTTGACTAGGACTGTTGCGAGTGAGGGTTGCAATAGTCCCATTATTAAAAGACCCTCATATAGGGCATTACAACATATGAATAAGTCATTTCATGTTTCTGAAAGTGGTGCTATATGTGTGACTAGGATGTATGAATGCAAGAGGAACTTGAAAAAGAATGCTAATCTGTTTCAGCAGGCATTGAAGGATAATGGAGTACTTGAAATGGAAGAGCAGATTGAAAGTGTTATGGAAGAAATTTCTTTTGCAAATACTTTAGAAGAGTTAGAAATGTATTTGAAAGAAGATGATGAGAATGTTAGAAAGATACATGTAAACTCAATTGATATGTATTATGAGATTGATAGGTATAATTGTAAATATGAAGAAGTAGAAAGTTTATGTAATACAAAATACAAAACAATAGATAAAAAGGTCAAACCTGCTGCAATACCATTACCTATTGGTAGTGAAGAGAAGATGGAGGCAGCAGCAACTGAGCCTATGCTTCGACCAATAGAGAAGATTGGACATCACTTCACTTCGGAGACAATAAATAACTTGAGAATCGGAAGGGGTGAATTTCTTCTGCAATCAGAGATCGCGACTTTCAAAGAAATGATCTTTAGGCATGGGAAAGCGTTCGCATTCAAAGCTGAGGAGATTGGTTGTGTAAATCCAAAGATGGTGACGCCAATGGTAATATTTACTATCCCTCATATTCCTTGGAATTTTAAACCTATTGCAGTACCGAGAGCTCGATTACCTCAATTGTTGGAGCTGCTGAAGGATAAAGTCAAGATGAAGATTTTAGAGCCTTCAAATGCACCATACTCCAATAGATGGTTCACAGTTCCAAAGAAAGATGGTTCTCTAAGATTCATTCAAGATCTACAACCAGTCAACAAGGTCACAATCCGAAATGCGGGAATCGGACCGATCGTTGATGAATTTGCGGAAGCGTTTGCTGGAAGAGCGATTTACTCTGTGGGAGACCTATATTCAGGATACGACCAATTTCAACTAGCAATTGATAGTCGCAACATCACAACAATGAAAACACCAATTGGGTTGGTTCGAATGTGCACTCTACCTCAAGGTGCGACAAATTCAGTTGCTCATATGATGAATGCAATGAACAAGGTTCTACATGAGTACATCCCAAAGGTAACTATGCCATTTTTAGATGATATTCCTATTAAGGGATGCTTAGAAAGAGAGAAAGATGAGACTATGGTTGGAAATGGTTGCAGAAAGTTTGTGATGGATCACATTAATGACTGTGAAAGTATTTTAAATAAGCTTGAGCAGGTACATTTGACACTATCAGGAACAAAGTCTTGCTTTGGGCAAAACGAAGTTCTAATAGTTGGTCATATGTGTGGGTGGTATGGGAGGAAGCCTTCACCGATCAAAATTAATGCAATACAAAATATGAAGGAAGTTTGCGACTCGGTAACAGAGGTGAGAAGATTTTTGGGTGCATGTGTGTTTTATCATATTTGGTTACCACACTTTGCACATGTCTCAGATCCTCTCTACCAACTTTTAAGAAAAGGAAAGAAGTTTATTTGGACTGATGAACATACACAAGTTGTTCAACAGCTGAAAGAAGCATTACTGAAAGCACCAATTCTTCGCCAACCAGACTACAAAGGTGAAAGACCAATTATAGTAACAGTTGATACTAGCCCAATCGGGATCGGTTGGGTTATCAACCAAGAAGATGAAGACCAACATCGATATGCTATTAGATTTGGAGCAAAGATATTAAATGAAAGACAAAGAAACTATGCACAAGTTAAACGAGAATTGTGGGCTTTGCTTACTGCATTAAAAACAGATAGAGATTACTTGATCGGAGCAGATGTAGTGGTTGAAACAGATTGTTTGCCACTCATTGGAATGATAGCAAGTTGCACGACACCAGATATTGCAATGCTTCGGTGGATTGCATACATCAGAACCATAAACCCAGAATTGCGGCATATAAAGGGAAAAGACAACCCAGTTGCAGATATGCTGTCAAGGGCAAGGTTCATAAATGAAAAGGTGATGCAAACTGAATATAAGAACTGGGCAACTACAAGCCATCAATTTGCTCATCAAGAATCTATTACGCCTCATGATGAGTTTAATGTAAGTATAATGTTCAAAGACACAGAGTATGAAGGTCAATGGTTCGAAATAGGAAATTTTCTAAAGACTCAAGAAGCCAACCCATCATGGTCGAAGAAACAATTAAATGAATTTCGAAGACGAGCATTCAAGTTTTTTTTACATGAAGGGCATTTATGGAGGCGTCCAAAAAGGCCAACCGAAAATCCTCTTCGAGTCATTTGTAAGGATGACATTAAGAGAAAATTAATTAATGAATTCCATGATAGTTTGTGGGCAGGACATAGAGGCATATGGGCGACATTTATGAAGTTGAAAGAAAAGTATTGGTGGCCACATATGTATAAAGATGTAACGAAATTTGTGGAAATCTGTGAGGTTTGCCAGAGGTATTCAACTATCCGGTATCGAGATGAGCTAAAACCAACATATTCATCATCAATGCATTATAAATGGATGGTCGATCTAGTGACAATGCCACTTGGGGAAGGTCAAATGCGATATTTAGTACTAGCAAGAGAAGACCTTACAAACCAAGTAGAAGGAAGACCACTACGACAAAAAACAACTAGAGCTGTATGTAAATTTTTGTTAGAAGATGTAATATGTCGTTATGGGTGTGTTGGTAAAATAATTGCAGATAGAGGAGAACTCGACTCTGATGAAGCTAGAGAATTCTTCAGCCGAATAGGGGTCAAATTATCACTTACAACTGCATATAATCCAGAAGCCAATGGAAAGATTGAAAGAGGACATAGCCCAATAGTTAAGGCGATCGTGAAAAGCTGTAAAGGTAAAATAAGAGATTGGCCACGCATGCTACCTTATGCACTATGGGCGGATCGAACAACTCATAGTTCAGTAACAGGGTACATGCCAGCTGAATTGATACTTGGCCAAAAGCCCATCATGCCGATAGAAGAATCAATTATGTCATGGATATCTATTCCATGGAGAGAAGAGGTGAGCAGAGAAGAATTGCTTGCTTTGCGAATTCAACAATTAGAGCGTCGACCTGAAGATATAGAAATAGCAGCCCAACGATTGAAGGAGGCTCGACTAAAGAATAAAATCCGTTTTGATAAAAGTCATAGAATTCGACCTAAGAAAATAGAAGAAGGAGATTGGGTGCTCGTGTATGATAGCAGTTTAGATAATCAACATAGCACCGTCCGCAAGTTCGCTGAAAGATGGTTTGGGCCTTATATAGTAAGAAAAGTATATGATAACTTTACTTATAAGCTTAGTGAATTGGATGGGACACTAATCCTAAACGTGGTAGCTGGAAAGAGGATAAAAGTATTTAAGAAAAGGTTTGAGCTTGAACCTCCTCCAATAGATCAACATGAAGATGAAAGATAGTGGCACATGCCGGAGGATGTGCAGGTCTAGAGGGGGTGGATGTCGTGAAGTACGAAAGCTTCACATTAAAAGTCTACAATAAGATAAATACGTAACTAAAATAACATTTGATAATGTTTTATATAATATTAACAACACATATGATAATATTATATATATGTAAAGAAAAATAATATATATATATATAGATAAATATATTATATTACACGAACAAGAGAGGACTTGAACCAATAACCCCACCCTATGACTCTCAAATCTTACCATTTACTCTATACTAGTAATATACATAAAATAAAGCATACTTTATATATACTTTATATTTACATAAAGGATTTGCTTCATGATATAAAAATAAAGTTGTATGTTGTATTCAATAGCATTTTGAGACTCGAACCCACAACCTCATACATCAAAGTTGACACACCTACCATTAGGATAGGCCCTTTCTCTTTAAGATTATGTTTTCATGTTTATTGTTATTGCATATATTGTTTCATACATAAAAGCTCAAATGAGCGAGATGTTTATCATGCATCACAGGTAATGCATGAACGCCAAATGGCGATCATGCATCACATGCATTTCATGCACTACATGCATGATTTGTACCCTCCAATGCATCATATGCATGGGGGCACCTATTTAAATGGTGAAAGAGAAGATCAAAGGGGAGATATGTATGAGATATCAATCAAATTATGTATTACATAAGAGATACCATAAAATAGAGAAAGAAAGGAAGAAGTTCAAGAGAAAGGTGGAGCTCTAGCTTGGCGGTCGTGGTGGTCAACTCTCAACAAGAGGGAGGCGGTTCGAGCCTTATCTTCATCAAAATATTGAAGTGAAGATTGTAGTGGTCTACGATCAAGAAAGAGAAGAGCGATTACCTTGCAAGACAAAGTTCGGAGGTTCAACGACGTGAACAACCACTTTTGTAACTCTTTCATCAAATAATTATAAATCTCTTTTATTGCTTCAAATATCATTCTATATCCTATCTTGTCATATCTTGTTGATCACTATTTATCTATCTCTACTCTTTCGTCTCTTCCGTCCATAATCCCAGTGATTCCTTCCTCACTTTCACGATATCTTTTGTCTACGCAACGCTACGCTTCTAGGCGAGCCACGCCACGACAGCGTTCTTGACATCCATTTGATGGAGGTGCCACCCTTTCGCCGCGGCAATCGCAATTACGGTCCGGACCGTCGTCATCTTTGCCACCGGGGCAAAGGTCTCTTCGTAGTCGACGCCATGCGTATGAGCGTATCCTTTCGCTACGAGTCGAGCTTTGTAGCGGTTTACGGAGCCATCGGCGTTATACTTCACCTTGTAGATCCATCTGCATCCGATCGCCTTTTTGTGTGGTGAGGTGGGAACAAGATCCCACGTCTCGTTCTTCCGTAGTGCTTGCATCTCCTCGTTCATTGCTTCGATCCATCGCGGGTCCTTCGCGGCTTCTGAAAAGGTTTCCTGCTCCTGTACTTTCGCTACCTTCATCATAAAGGCGTAATGGTACGCCATATAATCGTTGTAGCCGAATCGGCTTACGGGGTTTTTTTCACGAGTGGATCTATGGAGCTTTTCATTCGCAGAGATGAGGGCTTTCTTGGATCCGATTGGTACCTCGAAACCGCCGAACTCATTGTCGAGTGAGTGAGTCGATTCATCGTCGTCGAAGCGATCGTCTTCATATTCCGCCATTTTCGCCTTGCCTTTGTCCATCTTCGGGCTAGGCCATGATGTGCTTTGATCGCTCAAAGGCTCTTGTGGTCCGCTTGGTCGGGTCATGATCGGACTTTCTTCGAACATGCGCGTAAGGTGATCTTCATCCTCTATCTCTTGTTCGGTGGATTCCGGGTTGAGCGGGGTCGGAGTTGAAGTTGTCTCTGGTGCGTACTAGGATGCAGACTCATCAAAGACGACGTCTCGACTTACCTGAGATTTTCGAGTTGAGGGGTTGTAGCACTTGTACCCCTTTTGCTCCAGTGAGTATCCTACGAGGATACATTTCTCCGATGTGCCGATTTTTGCGCTCGGCTACTCCGTTTTGTTGCGGAGTGTGTCGGCAAGTGAATTCTTGCCGAATTCCTTCCTTTCGGAGATACGCCGTGAAATTGTCCGAGAAGTACTCCTTGCCGCCATCCGATCAAAGGCATCGTACATGTCGGCCCGTGGCTTTCTCGACTTCATTCTTGAAATCTTGGAAGTGTCTGAACACTTCGCTCTTTTGCCGCATCGGGTAGATCCAAGTGTGCCTAGAAAAGTCGTCGATGAAGAGCATGTAATATCGACATCCGTCGAATGTCGCCGTTTGAGCCGGACCCCATACATCGGAATGAATTACGCGAGTACGCCTTTGCTCACATTCCGCTCCTTCGGAAATGGGTGTCGATGTTGCTTGCCAAATTGGCACGCTTCGCATACACCTTCAATCTCCTTCTCTTTAAATGTCGGGAGTCCGATGACGACTCCTTTCGATTGCATTGCTTTGAGTTTGTTGAGATTGATGTGGCCGATTCGCTTATGCCATAGCTCTATGTCAGAGTCGGCTTTCGTGCTTTTCGCGAACATGGCGGATTTCATCTCGTGCGAATCGAGAATGAACATCCGGCCCTCTCTTCTTCCGCGTGCGATAATTCGGCCTTCTTTTTCGATGAAGCACCCTTCTTGGTCGAATCGTACTTGCATCCCTTGCTCAACCATTTGGCCGAACGAGACCAAATTCTTTGTGATGGTGGGTACATGCAAGACATTTTTAATGTATGTTTGCTTACCTCTTTCGCCGAACGGAACATTGCCGATGTGCCGAATCGGGTGTGTAGTGTCATCTCCGGTTTCGACATAACGGGTCGCTCCGGCTCTCAAAGTTCGAGAAACCATTCTTTGTGGGATGTCATATGGTTTGAGGCTCCGGAGTCAACAAACCATACGTCCTCCGGATTGAGGGCACTAGTTGAGGTAGAGGCCGACATAGACTTTGCTCTATGTTTCATCATGAACATTCCGCCACGGTCGGACTTGTATGCGTACATTCTGCCACGATCCTCATAGTTGGAGTTGTGCCCGTACATTCCGCTATACTCTTCGTAGTTGGAATTGTGCGCGTAATTCGTGAGTTGTCGGCTTGTGGAAGTTGATTCACGCATCTTCCTTCGGCACTCTTCTTCGTGGTGGCCGAGCTTTCCGCAATATCCGCATTCGGTTGCGTTTTGACGGCTCGGGCCGGAGTGGAAGCTCCCCCTTCTTGCGATGGTTCCTCGTTGGCCTCCGTTTTGCGGCCGAAATTGGGAGTTGTTGTCGTAGGTCAGACCTCGTCCGCCTTGTCCTTGGCCGAATCGGCCTCTCGCTCGTCCGCGTCCTCTTCCTCTATTAGAGTGCGTGTAGAGCATGTGGCCTTCTGACTCATTACTCCTTGTACGCACGTGGTTTTCTTCGACCAATAGCATTGATTGGAGCTCGAAGAAGGAGGGAGATTTCTCCCGTGCTAGAATGGCGGTTCGCATCGCGCCGAACCGTGGTGCGAGGCCGCCGAGGCATATTTGCACCATCTCATCATCATCTATACTTACACTTATTGAGCCGAGCGAGTCGCAAAGCTCCTTGATCTTCAAGGTGTATGTTGTGATGAACATATCCCTTTGTTGAATGTTGTTCAACTCTTGGTGGAGTTGAAGCTTCCTCGCGGTCGTGTTGGCGGCGAAAATCTTTCGTAGGTTTTCCCACGCTTCCTTCGGTGTCTTGGCTTCTTGAATGTAACCGAGCATGTGATCGTGAACACATGTCACCAAACAATACATCACGCGGCTTGCGGCTTGCTCCCATGTTGCGTATCCGGGAGCCGCTTCGGCGGGTCGGTCTTCATGCGCTCCTTTGATGTAGCTCCAATAGCCTTGTCCGACAAGGTATTGGTGCATCTTGTACTCCCAAGATGCGAAGTTGTTTCGATCCAACTTCTCGGTAGGGAGAGCACTCCCCATTTGAGTATTCATTATGTCGATTCTTCTTCTTCTTCTTCTCTCTTCGAATGCGAGCTATGTCGCGAAGCTACACTAGCGATGAGCCGGTTCTTGGTCGTCGGTGTGGAGCACAACACACGATCACGATGAGGCGAATGGGCTAGATCGAGCTACCAAATCGCTCTGATACCATGTAAAGAACCAAGAGATGGATTCTTGTGAAGCGGAATAGGTGTGAACTGTGTGTGTGTGTGTGTGTGTGTGTGAGAGAGAGAGAGAGTATATGCAAGGTTAAAAGTATATTAACAAAGGAGAAAGACTCAACATTATACAAGGTGGGAGGAGGGTGCTTTATGTAGTCACCCTCTCTCTTCATTAACTACAAGCCTCATGGAGCATGGGGAATGTGAAAGCTCATAAGTTATGTGTCATAGAATATGATTCTATGACTCATACTAAATGCTAGAATACAAAGTGGTGACATAATGGTGAGTCTTGACCGTTGGTGTGTCTCTTCACTCTCAAGGTGAGTTCACACACTAGACCAAGTTGAGCTTGATTCTCAACAGGACGCGATGGAATGAATGCGCGGAAGTAAGTAAGAACCTGTAGGTTATGTGCTCGGCAAACAACATAGAGAATATGACAAAAGAAATGATGGAAATGTAGACACAGTTTTAGCTCTAATGGAGGCGCTTTCATTATTCATTGTTCTCTCTCTCTAAGTGACTCAAGATACAAGAAGTCCAGATATACAATGTTAGGTTATTGCTTATATACTAAGCCGCAACTATTTGGACATGTGGACACACTAGGATACAAAGTGGAAGGAGCCGGACTTTTATGCCAACAAACTACCCCGTAAAAGGATAACTCTTTCCTACATGTACAAGTGATTGGGGTTATCTCCCTCATAAACCTCGATTACTAAATTAATCTATCATAGTTCGACATTTATATTACAAGTCAGTCGGCATAAAGCCGAGTTGGTAAGGGTAAAGTTGGTGTTTAGCCTAGTTCAGCTAGCGTCAAGGTTAAGTCGATTCGAGTTGACCGAATCGACTTGTTCAAATCGTTTTTTGTTCGAATTGGTCCGAATATCAAAGTCGGCTTGTGTCCGATTCTCGACTTTGGCCTTATGTCGATTGTTCGTAGCTCGCTTGTTTTTGTTCCTGTGCTCCTCACTAGATCCTCCATCTGTATCTGAGTTCGTTCGCCTTTCGATCATTTCTTTTCCAGTTGGTATCCTCGCTCAATGTTATTTCTTCATCCCCTTGTGTTTCCGGACGTGTTGATTTCCTCTTCTTGTGAATCTGTTCGGGTCGATTTTCGACTTCCCTTCTGCTCCTCGTTCGGTTTTCTCTTGCTCGGTCTCTTGTCGTAGTCCCATCTTTGTCCTCAATGTTCCAAAACGTTGATCTGGGAGTGGCTTCATCAGACAATTGGCAATGTTCACTTCAGTGTCGATCTTCCGGACTTCAAGCTTCTTTTCGGTTATTAGCTCCTAGATGTGATGCTACCGAACCTCAATATGTTTCATCTTCGCATGATAGACTTGGTTGTTGATGAGGTGTATTGTGCACTGTGAGTCGCAATAGATGGTCGGCACTAGTTGATCGATTCGGGTTGTAGCCGAAAAATCGGTAGTTAGTCGGTGCAGCTAGATTGCTTCCTTCATTGCCTTTGACAATGCTATGTAGTAGGCCTCTATGATCGACAAGGCCGTGCACTCTCAGAGCTTTGACCTTGTTTGGAAATCGGTCCCTCCGGATGGGATCCAGTTATGAATGAAGAGGACCCGATGAGAACCAGAAGACATACGGAAACCGGAGCAGACCCGATGAGAACCAGAAGAGAAGACATATTTGTAAGTATGTCTTTTGAGTAAGCCTATTGAGGCTATATTTGTAAATAGCCCTAAGTTCATATAAGTATAAATATGACTTAGGGCAATCACTTTGTATATGACATGTGCAGAGAGGGTTGTCATATTGTTGTAGAGATAACTGTTGTATATATATATAGAGAGAGAGAGAGCAAGATAGTAGCTATGAGCACTTTCTGTTGTAACCGCCGTTCGACGAAGATCGCGAGCACGAGGTCACTTCCTTTGTGTCTCCACTTTGTATTTCCTCTCATATAGTGATAGTTGGAATCCGTGGGCTCCCGTGGTTTTTCCCTATTAGGGTTTTCCACATAAATATTATGTGTACCCTCTACTTCCCATTTCTGTGATTCACGACTCGGTTGTGGCCGAGCAATATTCCGCGCTATTCTTCACAATCTGGTATCAGAGCGAACAACATAGGAAATGGAAGAATTGTTCGGTGGCATGTTCAAGCTCACCGGCTCCAACTTCTCAATGTGGAAGTTGAAGATGAGGGATATGCTGGTGGTTAAAGATCTTTGGTTGTCGGTTCAGTTCGGGGACAAGAGACCGGATAAGATCGACGCCACAATGTAGGAGGTGATGCACATGAAGACGAAGGCATACATCCGGTGCTTCATCGACATGAGTCTGTACAACAACTTCAATGAAGAAAGCAAGGCTCATGAACTCTAGGAGAAGATTGGCATTACGTTCTAGAACAAGAATGTTGTTAATCGGGTTTCGGTATTCCGGAAGCTAGTGAGGCTCCGATACCAGGACGGATCAAGTATGGCGAAGCACATGAATGCCTTCCAGGGGCTAATACATCAAGCAACCTCGTTGGAAGTACCTCTTGCCGATGAGGTACTCGCATTACTCCTGTTCGGTTCCCTCTTGGATAGTTGGGACACGCTCGTTGTCACGTTGGGCAACGCCGGGCCAGAAGAAAAACACTTGTCCCTAGCAAGAGTCAAGTCAAGATTGCTAGATGAAGAAGCTCGCCGGAAGGACCGGGAGTCCAGAACTGATCCGAAGGCCTTGGTCACGGAAGATGACCACAACCGGGGAAGAGGCCGGTATTGGAGTTCCCAAAACCGGGACAAATCGGGGACGAGGTCAAAGTCAAGGGGGAGGCCTACTTGCTTCTATTGTGGGAAGCCGGGGCACTTCCAGAAGAATTTTCGGCATTTCCGGAAAGAGAAAGAATTTGGCACTACCGATTCGAAGAAGAGTTCAGACTGAAATGGTTCGGACCGGAGAGGCCCGGATCGGAAGGGAACACCGGCAATTATGACAAGTGAAGAAGAACTGATGCTCATTACCAAAGAGAATGAGTTAAACCTTGTCGGCAACGAGACAATGTGGGTTGTCGATTCTGGAGCATTGTTCCACCCAACACCGGACCGGAGGTGCTTCTCATCCTACACAGCCGGAGATCATGGTTGTGTCCGGATGGGGAATGAAGGTACATGCCGAATTGTTGGCATAGGAGATGTGTTGTTGATGACATCAACTGGATGCAAGTTGTTGCTGAAGGATGTTCGACATGTTCGGGAGGTTCGACTGAACTTGATATCAGCCGGCCGGCTAGATGATGAAGGCTACACGGGTAGCATCTGGAACAGAGTCATGAATTTTTGCAAAGGGAGCCTAATTGTGGCTCGAGCCTGGAAGATCAACACATTGTACTTGATGAATGCCCGGATACACTGGGAAGAAGTGAACGTAGCATCCGACACTGCCGGTGAGTTGTGGCACAAGAGACTGTGACATATGAGCCAGAAGGGGATGAAGAGACTTGCCGAAGACAATCTCATTCCAGTGAAGGACGTGCAACTTGAGAAGTGCACCGATTGTCTTGCCGGCAAGCAAAACCGAACCTCCTTTTGGTCAAGACCACCGATGAGACGGAATGCACCACTTGAGTTGGTGCATACCGATGTGTGTCAAGTGGACACGAAGTCACATGCCGGAGCGTAGTACTTCGTGACGTTCATAGATGACCACAATCGGAAACTGTGGGTCTCACCATTGAAGACGAAGGATCAAGTGTTATTCATCTTCAAGGAACTCCACGCGAGAGTGGAAAGAGAAACCAACCGAAAGCTGAAGGTGGTTCGAGCAGCTAATGAAGGAGAATACCGGGGGCAGTTCGAGGAGTACTGCCGGTCGAAGGGAATCCGGCTCAAATTCATCGTGCCGAAGACGCCGGAATTGAACAGGCTGGACGAACGGATGAACCGGACCGTGATGGAGAGAGTCTGGAGCATGTTGGCACATGCAAAGTTACCCAAGACGTTTTTGGGTTGAGGCGCTGACGACGGTGACCTACGTGACAAACAAATCACCCTTAGTGTCCTTGGACGGAGACACGCCGCAAAGAGTATGGACTGGTAAGGACGTGTCTTACCGGCATCTAAAGGTGTTCGGGTGTCTCGCATATGTGCATGTTGCAAAGGACAAGAGAGAAAAGCTAGATTTGAAGTCTCGGCCATGCATATTCCTTGGATACGACGACGATGAGTTCGATTATCGGGTGTGGATCTGGTCGATAAGAAGATGTTCCAGAGTCGGGACATAGTCTTCATGGAAGATAGGACCATTGCCGACTGGGAGTCGGAGAAGATGGTGATGAACTCTGGATCATCCAATGAAAACCGGCTTGAGGACACAAGGATATACCCAGTTGAAAACCGGATGTTAGCTGGTAATTGGATGACACTCGAAGAACCGGCTGGATACGGACAAGAAACCGAATTGACAGAAGAAGAAGAAGAAGAAGACACCGGAACCAAACAAGATCCCAAATCGGATTTGGTTTCGAAAAAAACGGAGGAACCGACAGTCAGAAACCAAGGACGAAGATATCCTCTTAGAGAGAGAAGAGCCCCCCCAGAGATTTCCGGATGCAAAACACGTGTTGCTAACCGATGAGGGGGAGCCGTAAAGCTTCGAAGAAGCAAAGACCCACAACCGCAAGTTATTGAGTGCCATGCAGGATGAGATGGATTCCCCACATGAGAACCACACGTATGAACTGACGGAGTTGCCGAAAGGAAAGAGGGCACTCTAGAACAAGTGGGTGTACAAGCTAAAACCGGAAGATGCCGGAAACCCGCCAAGATACAAAGCCCGAATTGTAGTGAAGGGTTTCTAGCAGAAGAAGGGAGTGGACTTCGATGAGATTTTTGCCCCGGTAGTTAAGATGACATCTATCCGGACAGTATTGAGAATAGCAGCAAGCATGGACCTCGAGGTAGAGCAATTGGATGTCAAGACGACATTCCTATATGGCGACCTCGAAGAAGAGATCTACATGCATCAACTGGAAGGATTTGAGAAGAAAGGGAAGGAGCACCTGGTGTGCCGGTTGAAGAAGAGCTTATACGGTGAGGCCATTTGCACCATCATCATCCTCAAGTCGGATTCCAATGGCTTTCCTTTCCTTCAGTTCTATTGATTTCACAAACATTCGGACTTTATCCACCCCCACCTACTTTGATCCCGCTCTGAGAGTTGTGTGAAGCGACACTCAAACTCAACGAAAGCATGCATGGCACTTTGGTGGGTCTTTAATGATGATACCCATTGGTCGAACTCGTATAGGCTCCACCTCTTTGGCTCTTTCTATCTATATGCCTCCATGAGATATCCTCCTACCGCCTCGTTTCACATCAGGTTCACCAAAGATGTCGCGTAAATACGACAAGGATACGTGAACTTGAGGCAGGACCCCGGGGCCTCCGACCAGAGGATATCACATTCATGCGTTTATACTTTTAATAATTAAGAGAAAGGAGAAAATTAGTAATTTTTCATTAGCAAAGGAAAAGAAATTACAATATGTCCCAAGATTGGGATTCAAAAGTTTTAGGTTTACTGAGATTAATAGAAAAGAAAAATTAGGGGTTTTGAGAGATATGGCTTCCGTAGGGAAAATTAGAATTAGGTTATACGAGAGATAACTTCCGTAAAGAAATTAGGGTTTCTGTGAGAGATAGCTTCCATAAGGAAAATTAGGGTTTATGAGTGTTATGGCTCCATGAGATAAGGGAACCGAGAAGGAAAAGAAAAATAATGGAGAGCGGCCCCTTATCTCACGGAGCCATAACACTCATAAACCCTAATTTTCCTTACGGAAGCTCTCTCTCATAGAAACCCTAATTTCCTTATGGAAGCTATCTCTCGTATAACCTAATTCTAATTTTCCCTATGGAAGCCATAAGACTCAAAAACCCTAATTTTCCCTACGGAAACAATAACACTCAAAAACCCTAATTTTCCCTACGGAAGCCATATCTCTCAAAACCCCTAATTTTTCTTTTCTATTAATCTCAGTAAAACTAAAACTTTTGAATCCCAATCCTGGGACATATTGTAATTTCTTTTCCTTTGCTAATGAAAAATTACTAATTTTCTCCTTTCTCTTAATTATTAAAAGTATAAACACATGAATGTGATATCCTCTGGTCGGAGGCCCTAGGGTCCTGCCTCAAGTTCACGTATCCTTGTCGTATTTATGCGACATCTTTGGTGAACTTGACATGAAACGAGGCGGCAGGAGGATATCTCATGGAGGCATATAGATACAAAGAGCCAAAGAGATGGAGCCTATACGAGTTCGACCAATGGGTATCATCATTAAAGACCCACCAAAGTGCCATGCATGCTTTCGTTGAGTTCGAGTATTGCTTCACACAACTCTCAGAGCGGGATCAAAGTAGGTGGGGGTGGATAAAGTCTGAATGTTCGTGAAATCAATAGATCTGAAGGAAAGGAAAGCCATTGGAATTCGACTTGAGGATGACGATGGTGCAAATGGCCTCACCGAGGATTGGATGAAAGTGGAAAGAGTATGTCAACTACACGATAAGAGGAAGACAAGATTCTCATCGACAACAACACAACCCATGACGAATGGTGAAAGGAGGACAGGACGCAACTACAAACTACCACCTAAAGAAGAGAGCTTGAAGAGAGAAGGTTCGATGGTACTCGACATAAAGGCCTTCATAAACGAAGCATATGAGAATTTAAAGGTGCAAGTCGAGGCCAAAGAGAATCTTATAATGGAACCAAAACCGATTAAAATGGTGATTAAGGAAGAAGGGACCTCCCAACAAAGGTGGAGTAATGATACGTCGAATACGAAGGCCCGAGTTCAGTATGACCACACCATGGGAGAAGATGTGGAACAAAACGCCTTCTCATCTTGGAAAGAAACAATGATGAAGAATGAAACAAATGAATCGAGGGTGGCGAATGCCACTTCAAGCGAAGACAAATGTTTCGAAACACGCATTGTGTCTGAAACATCAAGTGATGAAGGTGCAAGCATGAGCAAAGCTTGCATGATCAAGGGAGATAAAAAGTGTGAGGCCGACATGATTGAGGAGATAGCCACGAAAAACAACATCGAGTCAAAGGTGTCTATGGATGAGTCAATGGCGGATGGCCGTGTCGAGACTTTCTCCACACTTGTTCCAGAGACTTGGGCAGATATGTCGGAAAGCAAACGTGAGACCCAAGAGACGAAAGGTGGCGACGAGGAAGTGAAGGCCGAAGCTAACACATGAGAAGAAGAGGGAGACATCAAGATGAAGAGGGTAGACGATGATCATGAATAGACTTTCCCCACAAAAGTTCTTGAGACTTGGGCATTAACCGATGTAAGACCCAAGAGATGGAAGGTGGTGGCGAAGAAACAAAGGCCGCTCTCAATTATTTTTCTTTTCCTTCTCGGTTCCCTTATCTCACGAAGCCATAACACTCATAAACCCTAATTTCCTTACGGAAGCTATCTCTCATATAACCTCATTCTAATTTTCCCTACGGAAGCCATAAGACTCAAAAACCCTAATTTTCGCTACGGAAACAATACCACTCAAAAACCCTAATTTTCCCTACGGAAGCCATATCTCTCAAAACCCCTAATTTTTCTTTTCTATTAATCTCAATAAACCTAAAACTTTTGAATCCTAATCTTGGGACATATTGTAATTTCTTTTCCTTTGCTAATGAAAAATTACTAATTTTCTCCTTTCTCTTAATTATTAAAAGTATAAATGCATGAATGTGATATCCTCTGGTCGGAGGCCCCGGGGTCCTGCCTCAAGTTCGCGTATCCTTGTCGTATTTACACGACAACGCGAATGTAGGCAAACGTTCGCGTACGTCCACCAACTTGGATGTACGCGAATATTAGGAACTATGGTCTCAGCACCTTTTGGATGTAGTCGGACTGGGAGAGTTGGAGAGTCTTCGTCTTCCGTTTTCTCTTGATCCTCATGCCCAATATGTGTCGGGCTTGTCCAAGTTCCTTCATCACGAACTTGTCGTGAAGCCTCTGTTTTAGCTTTCCAATTTCGGCTTGATGGCTCCCTACAATCAACATGTCGTCGACATATAGGATCAGATAAATCCTGGACTCGTCGGCTAGTTGTCGAGTCGGACCAGTTGTAACCGAGTTGTCAGATGTAGGAGTCGAACTTCTGGTACCACATCCTCAGCGCTTGTTTTAAGTTGTATAGGTTTTTGTTCAATTGGCATACAAGGTGACTTTCCTCCCCCGTTGCCGAGAAGCCTGCCAGTTTGGACATGTAAATGTCCTCTTCCAAGTCTCCGTCCGTGTAGGAATGTCATCTTTACGTCGAGTTGCTCAAGCTCTAAGTCCTCTGCCACCACGACCCCGAGTAGGAGTCGAAGGGTGGTCATCTTGACTACTGGAGAAAATATCTCGTCATAGTCGACTCCATGTTCGTGCTTGAAGCCCTTCGCGACGAGCCGAACTTTGTATTTCGGTTTTTCCGAATCGGATACATATTTGTACTGAAAAACGCATTTACATGGCAGTGGCTTCTTTCCGGTTGGTAGTTCGACCACCTCCCATGTCCGATTATTATGAATCGAGTCCATCTCAGACGTCATGGCTTGGAGCCATGTATCAGCATCTGGTGCGGCTATAATTTCTTCGTATGTGATAGGTTCGCTTGCATCCATGTAGTTGACGTAGTCAAGGCCGGCCCGGTTGATAGAACTTTGTCGGCCTTCAATTTCGTCCAAATCTCCTGATTGCTGTAATGATCAGTTCAGATCCTTCGATCGTCTATGTCAGCCGACCGGCATTTGTTGAACCACTTATGTTAGGAGTCCTTCCAGATGACTCGCCCCTGTGATAGTATTTCGGCGATGTCACCTCATCCTCCCCTGCTTCAGGATTGAGAGACTTAGCTGACTCGGATCTGTTTTTCCCTTTGGCCTTGGGTGTCTCGGTTGGGTCCACTCTGTTTCCGACTTGCACCTTGTCGACTTTTCCTTTTTCAACTCTTGTTGATTCGGCTTTGTCTTCTAGTTTGACCAGTGAACCTCCTACCGATTTGGAATCGGCAGGTGTATTGTTGGCTTGGTCGAGTTTGACTGTTTGTCGAATCTCCGATTCGGCCTGGTGGGTTGGTCTTTCTATTACTTCTCTGTTGATTTCGAAAGGGTCTTTTTTGCCCACTATTTTCTATTGGTTCCGCTTAGAGAGGATAGAGTCTTCATTGAAGGCCACATCACCGCTTCATATCAATTTCCGATTCTCCGGGTCCCATAGCTGATAGCTGAAATCCCCATTTGTTCCATAACCGAGAAATATGCATTTTGTTGCATGGGGTGCCAACTTGGTCCTTTTCTCCCTGGGGATAAATGCGTAAGCTTTGCATCCGAGGCGTAATTGGTGAGTTGTCGGCTAGTGAAAGCCGACTCACGTATCTTCTTACGGCACTCTTCTTCGTGGTGACCGATTTTTCCGCAATTTCCGCATTCGACCGAGTTTTGTTGGCTTGGACCGGAATGGAAGCTCCCCCTTCTTCCGAAGGTTCCTCGATGGCTTCCGTCTTGATGCCGAAATTGCGAGTTGTTTTCATAAGTCGGGCCTCGTACACCTCATCCTTGGCCGAATCGGCCTCTTCTCGCACGGCCGCGTCCTCTTCCTCCGTCCGAGTGTGAGTAAAGCATGTGGCCTTTCGAGGCGTTGCTTCTTGTTCGAACGTGGTTTTCTTCGACCAACAACATGGATTGAAGGTCGAAGAAGGAGGGCAGATTCTCCCGTGCTAGTACAACGGTCCTCATCGCGCCGAACCGTGGTGCAAGGCCGCCGAGGCATATTTGCACCATCTCATCATCGTCCACATTGACACTTATCGAGCCGAGTGAGTCGCTAAGCTCCTTGATCTTCAAGGTGTAGCTCATGATGGACATATCCCTTTGTTGGATGTTGTTCAACTCTTGGCGGAGTTAAAGCTTTCTCGAAGTTGTGTTGGCGGCGAAAATCTTTCGTAGATTCTCCCACGCTTCCTTTGGCGTCTCGGCTTCTGGAATGTAGACGAGCATGTGGTCGTGAACACATGTCGCCAAGCAATACATCACTCTGCTTGCCGCTTGCTCCCATGTTGCGTAGTCGGCGTCTTTCGGGTCGGATCGGTTTTCTTGTGCTCCTTTGATGTAACCCCAATAGCCTTGGTCGACAAAAGGTTTAGGGTTTAGGGTTTGTTCACACGTTGCACTATGTTGAGCTTGATTCTCAACAAATAGTAATACACAGCTCAAACTTTGATGTTGAGAGGCAATAGTGGGAAATATCAAGGTAATAATGGATGAATGATAATCCAACAATATCATGTAATTAATGATAAACATCATTAAGACATGGAAGAATCATGTTGCTTGGAAAGTTCTTTCACGTGGTAAGTGAACTGATTTTCCATGTTCCCAACACTAAATGGTGGCTACATCATAATCAATAGAATTGGAAGCCACAAACTTGGCAATCTAGAAAATGTCTTTTTCTTTTCTTGTGCCATTAAATCTTGATATTGCTTAAACTAACAAACTTGTGGAAAAATTCATTGCTTAAAGTTGAATAGTTAGGTTGACAATGATGACGGTGACAAACTCAACCCGAGTGCGATGGAACAACAACAGAATTTTTAATTGAGCTTGTATGAACAAAGGAGACATTTCCATATTGACTCAAGCAAGGACCATGAACAGATTATATTCATACATTTTCCATTTTAGAAGGAGACATTTGTGGGGCTTTACAAGCCTAATCCCTTAATTGTAAGTGTTGCAGTGCTTTATGTAATATACTAGGCTCTAGACTAAAATTGACATTGTTCCAATTGTAACAAAGTTATGTTTTGTGCTCCTCGTTATGCATTCAAATCACAATGATATTCATGGTTTGAAGACATGGTATGAGCTATATGCTTTATAGGTTGAAATTTGGTGTCGCCAATATGATGTTAATTTACATACCTAATTGCATCATCAAAAGTGTGATATTGGTTTACACACCCAGTTTCATTGTTTAATTGTCATGCTACTTTAGATACATAGTACCCAATTGCATTGTTTTGAGTGTGTTGTTGCTTTATTTACCTAATTCCATTGTTTTAAATGTTTTGTACTACGAGCATTTTTAGCATTGCATAATGATAATGATAATATTTTAATCATCTAGTTGAAGAAAGCATTGTAAGGTTGTCATTAAGAGACAATATTAATGTGCATGATCTTAAAAAGGTATAAAGAACTTATAGACCACAAAGCATGAACTTTACCACTATATTTTAATTTAAGCATTCAATTAGGTACGTACCCAATGATTAGTTGGGTAATTGGGGAGGACATCATAATTTTCTTACTCATGTGTAAAAGCAATGGTTTTAGATTTTTGTTAGACATAGCTTGTTTGAAGTACGATTGTGCTTAATCACTTGTGGTTAGTGGACATGAAAGAAGACATCCACAAGGCTCGTTTGGGCTAGAATTTATTGTTTTCTTGATAACATAATTGAAACCATATTGTTAACTAGGAATTTAGTTTGATTTTCAACCCCTTAGATGTGGAAAGTGAATATGTCAACCAATGTTTTTAAGAGCAAACATTGAGTGTGTATTCTTAAACATGCATGATTAGTATAATAAACACCCTATTGGACATATAAAACCCTTTTGTTTATACATAATCTTTTATTATTGTTATTGTTGAAACTACATTGCTTATTAACATACTCTTTTATTTTTGTTTTTAAACCCTTTGGTTGCGAGGAGTGGATTTTCACTTGGTATTTTTTTCGAACCAAAATTTTAGTTCATAGGATGTTAGACATTTTGAACTCTTGGGTAGTACAAAGTGAACCTGAAAAGCCATAATCGGAGGAAAATAGATTGTGATAAATTTGCAATGCCGTGTCTCACGTCGTTGGGTAGTGCAAACTTCAAAGTGAATTTCTAAAGCCATTTGTCAAAGGACATTGATATTAAACATTATCGAGACTTGGTTTTTTTAGTCTTTAAAGACTACAATTATGATCATAATGTCATGTTTGCCCGTCATGGCAATGCTTTCTGCATTGCTCTTTGGGTCTAGTATTCATATAACTCTTTTTACTTTAGGGAATTTTAGTAAATATCCTTGTACTTGAATCAAATTCCAAAATATTCCTAAAAGTAATGAAATTATTGAAATAACTTTTATTATTCTCAATCTTTTATTGAGGATTTGAAAAGTTTGAAGAATGAACTATAGTGAACAATGTTAAACGTGTGAACTCACAAATAATATCGTTGAATGAAAGTTGAACTCATGCAATAGCGTCATGCGCTACTTCTAACCAACCATGTACATACTCAAATGGACATTAGCAAGAGGACATATTCAACAATGATGTTGAGGAATTCATTCCCATATTTGAAAACGATGTGGTTTGGACCTCATGGTTACGTGATTTAAAACGCACAAACTCTAGGATATCATGGCACATTGTCATGTTTATAGGTTTATATAATACGACATAATGATTATTCATAAGTCTATTCAAAATTTGACCTAATTTCAAATTTATTTATGAAGGAATGGTCTGGGATACAAGGAAGAAGTTTGCATATTCTAGCTTTCATCTTTACATGTGTTTATTATGACAAATCAATATGCTAAGGAGAAGGATGATGATCAATTCAGAGTGAAATGTGTGTGTGCATGTGGTCATGTGTTTAGGTCCATGTGATTCACAATTGTTACATATTGTGATTCGAACATTCCATGATGCTAATGGGTCTTGCTTCGATGATTCGAACATCCCATGATTCGAACATTCCATGATGTTTATGGCTCTATATGTGACACAACATGGTAATGTGATTAGCCACCTCCACAATGCATATGAGTTTATGTATCACGACATTACAATCCTCCATAATTTCCTTTTTTAAATGCTTTTGGGTTCATATGTTATGGCATGTGATTTGCAACCTCCACAATAGCATATCATAATGTTTATGGGTGTACATCTTACAACTATGCATGTATTTTTTTGAGAGCCTCCTTGATGTCATACACGATCCTTGTGGCCCTTGGATCTATACCTTATGTCATCACAAGTATGTATTTGGGAACCTCTATGATGTCATTTGCAATAATATGCTTAATGAACTACTATGCACATTGTGGCATTAGGTTTTAATTCCTATGTCTAGATCAAAATGTGATCTTCAGTCTACTTTGCTTATCACTGTGTTTGGGAACCTCCATAATGTCATGTGCATTCATATGCTTAACTATGCACATTGAGAAATTGGCATTTAATTAATATGTCTAGATCAAAATGTGAGCTTCAATCTATTTTGCTTATCGTTATTGCTTAAACACTTTTCATACATGGCTATCATTCAAAGTATCATACAATCACTACTACAAAATGATACGTTAAAGCAAAAGTTTATAGAGGAATAAACATGCAATGTTATAAAATAAGATAAACCTAATAACTAATATTGAAGGCTCTTATTAAGGAGTTGATGGGTTTGAGGCTTTGAAGAAGACTATATATTATTTTGTATGCATGTTCATAACACTATCCCTCTCATTCAACAAGTTCCACAAGTCGCAAGGCACATAATAGCACTTACCTTGTTGAGATAACAATGAAATTCTTCCACAAGAGATGGAATATTAGCATGAATCTTGACTAGCACCCAATGTAATTGAACTTAAACTCTATTACTAGCTGATGTACATACAATAGATTATCTGGGTTCAACTCCCATATGGGTCTTCTCGATCTACTCTACAGAATATAGGAAATTGCATGGTTGTGCTTGAACATGTGTAGTTAACTTAAGCAATCTCACAATTGACATGTTATCCTTCTGTCACTTTAAAGGTCAAAAGGATTGAGAAATAACATTCAAAAATCATGATACCTTCCAACTTGCATCATATGATCATTGACAAAGACAAATAAATTCATATTTTCTTGAAATTTGACCACTGATTTCTAATCTTTTCAACTACATCGAGATAACAACCATATCATCAGTCTCTTACTGAAGAAACACATAAGACATCTCGAATATGTAAAATATATGGATTTATAAATTAATGAGTAAGGCCTAAATTAAGTGTTACAAAATTTTTTGATGCTACATATAATCTCATCCTCTCAATGTGGTTATAATATAATCTCATCTTGGACACTCAAATTAATGGTTTTATGTGGAAGCACAATACAATTTGTCACGACCATTTCATCTTCTACTAAAACACCTTCACCTGTTTAGCAAAACAATAGCGAGAACTAACCACATCAAAACCATTCCCAATGATTACTGATCATTCAAGAAATGTTAATGTAAGATGCACAAAACAGTATCGAAAACATAGATGAAAAATGCATTAATGACATGCTACTCCATGTGTATTACCAAGAATTGTTATGCCCAGTTTGGCAATGTAGTCACCTCCACCCTATACAATTAAAAAAAAGGACTGTAAAACACCCTCCAAATGACTTATAAAAACTCAAAACTAAAAAAAGAAAAAGAAAAAACATCACATCGTCCGTCTCTTTTTGCTCACCTGTACTCTTGCCCATCTCCCGATGGATGACTTCCATCCAATTATAGAGTGGAGTACTACAGCATTTTCCTACAAAGGCAGTATGAAATCAGCAATAAAATGCTTCCATTCCGTTCAGTTCAAAGGTCGAGCTTGTACCCCAATTATTTCTTTTTTTCATAAAACGGGGTAGTGAGAAATTAACAAACAATATGTGCCTAATTCTTGAGTAAAAGGGCCTGTTTGATCTGTCTAAAATTTAAAATCAGTTTTTCTCACACTTACATCTATATGCTTGACCTTTCTCAAAATTATATCTAAATGCTTGACCATTCTCAAAAGAAAAACACCTCGATGCTTGTTATCATGCACAATATTATATCAATATGCTTGATTTTCTGGAAAGTATGTCTATATGTTGGTTGAAAACTGATTCCCTAATCTATCAATTAAAGAGTTCTCTTTTCTCATGTAGCAGATGGATATGCACACCTTTTGTACACCTGACTAGTCACATAGGCAGATTTTGGCTTGTAAGACATAAAATAGTATTTCTTTCTTTCTTCCTCTTAATAGCCAGGGTATCATGGGCAGTTTTATTAGTTTGCCTATATTTATTTGGGTTTGCTTCAAATGTAATCAATCTCATTTGGCCGCAAGGACCATTTTAGCCTGTTAACAGACAATAATATACATTTCGTTCTTTCCTCTCCATATTTTCCCCAACATTTGTAAAAACCCACAAGAAAAATTACAAGGAAATGACCACGCTGATCACTATTTTCCTTAAAACTATAAACATTTAAAGGTCAAGCTCGTACCTTCACCTCCACACCATCCAATATAATGCAGCCAATCAGTCGTACCCCAGGACCGATACGTGCATTTGCAGATATTGATACATTAGGACCCACCTGTTCTATCATCCATTTCATGTTAGAATTCTCTAAACATATAGGTAATAAGACTTTACAATTTGCGCATTGAACCTTTATTCTGAGGTGAAAATGCACGAAAACATTATCACAACAAATAGATTTCTAATTAGCAGCTTTGATTAGACACTGTATTAATCGAGATTGCTTTGCAGGTTGAGCTAATTTCAAATTTTGATGCGATTACGAGCCTGAAACCAAGCATGTATGCGTAATTTTGCATATAATCAAGCATACTTTCTGCATTTCTAAAACATATAAGCATGTTTTAGTCATTCTCCCTATTAATATACATTTAGGCGCACACACAGACAGATACATATCCCATCAGGGCTGATGGGCTTGTGGCTTATAGAGGAAAGGCTCAAATCCCCAGTCAACCATCTGATACGAAATGAGTAATCAAAGAGAAAAAATCCACAACGCATGTTTTAGACAACCCAAGAACTAAAATGATACTCTAAGAATTTTCGTAATTTTATCAAAATGTTCACAAAATAAACATCAAGCTAGGCAGGCTGCAACAGGCATTCCAACATTTCAGGCATTTAAAGGATGATGTTGACTCAGAAATGTAAAACAGGATAAGATGATTGGTAGGATTACAACATCTCCTCTACATCCCTTGAAAATTCCTAAATACATAGAGACCTATTTTTACAAACATCTATTTCAATCTGTTCCATGAGTATTCTTCAGTGAAAATATTTGGATTTCATTTATGAGTTTAGAAATATTTTGGTTGAAGCAATACTTTCATAGTTTTAGAGTGGTTATAGCTTCTTACGCATTCCAATCAAGATGCGGAATATGCAAAAATGCATGAAGATATAAACTTGAGGTCACTGAACCTTAGCACTAGGGTGAACTTTTGCTGATGGATGAACATAAACGTCACCAACATAAGTTGCAGTTTTGACCCCATCACCTTTAGCCAAAAGCTCTGGTGCGGTTTGACGGTACTGTTCAAGGTACAACAATGAGCACCTCAAAGACATCCTGAAATATGGAAGGCAAAAAAGGTAAACATCAACACATTTGAAAGAGTGTTCAAGATGTGTTTAAATACAAATAAGAAGGAAAAACTCATTACCCAGGTGTTTTAATCTGCTCCCAGAAATCATGTGTTTCATATGTGTAAAGCTTTTTCTTGCCTGCTAGAGGAGTGAGGATATCTTGGTCCAATCTTACAAAGTCAGTCTGCACTGACCTGCCCAACAAAAACAAAAAGATTATGTGCATAAAGAAATTAGAAACCATGATAACCACCTAATACATTGATTCTTGGAAGTTCCAACAATGCCAATGGATTGGGAAGGAGTCAGAAAACAAGGTGAAATGTCCTTGGATGAATTGAGTGGGGGGCAGTTCCTCTCAAAAGAGTCCATGGTAGCAGAAAGGATTCACAAGCAGATGATAGCTTCATTAGCCCTCAGAAGAGCAGGGTAGCGGAATGTCAGAATTGGATCATAATCTACATGGGCCAATACATGCTCAAAGGAGTAAACAGCCTGAACCCTATTGGGCCATGGCAGTTAAGGCACTCTACATCCTGAACTGGAGTTTCACAGAGAAAATGACTCCAGTAGTGGCCTATTCAGGGAAGCTAACTTCAATGGTTTAAGGGTAGGATAAGCAGGAAAACAGTTACTCTAGGCCTTGTAGCTATGGGAATAGTTTTGGCTCAAATTGAACGAAATCATTAAACCATGGTTTAACAGTTTATTGGTTCGAATACAATTAAACAGCTTGGTTTGGTTTTCACATATAATTAAACAGTTTAGTTTGGTTCTAAAACTCAGATTTATCTGTTTGTAGGTTTAAGTGGCTCGGTTTGATGGTTTATTGGGTTTTGGTTAATTCTTTTTTTCCCTGATGGTTTGTTAGTTTAATTAATTTAATGGTTTGATTAATTTAACTTAAATGCTTATTTGATTTAATGATATTTTTATTTATTTAATTGTTTAATTAAATTGACTTAGATGGTTCAGTTTATCTTTTCCTTAAATGGTTTGCTTTAAATGGCTTGGGAGTTCATAAATGGTTGGTTTGGTTTTTGTTATCTATAAATGCTCTGGTTTGGTTCCAAGGCAAAGAAACCGAACTAGGCCCATACCTAAGGACTTGGGACCAACCCATAAGGACCTATGGTCTGGCAGCCTAAGGAATCAGACTCGTTACCCTCTTATGGCATCTTAAGACAGTGACAAGACTCCTACCCTTAAACCATTGGAATTATTCACTTTAGAATGGGTCCCTAAGGTTATGCCAATAACATTATCCTACCCATAGAGTTGGTCCTTAGGGTTATGCCAATAACATCGCATGCTCAGTTGCATAGCCTATGTGCAGATGCCTAACAAGTGTAGACCTAAGGTGGATGCTAAATGTAGGAAATGAACCTTCCTCTCAGGCCTATACACTATAATCCAGCTGGAAAGGCAAGACTCAGTCAAGATGTGGAAATGGATTAAGGTCCACATACCCCGGACAGCAGAGGATCTGAGACATCAAAAGTAACTGATCCCACAAACCACCAAATTGAAGTGAAGCAGGAGCAAAAGCCGGAAATTAGAGATGATTTCGGTGAGCACTGAACAGCAAGCAGGCCACACAAACCTGCTGATTGAAGATTGGGTGGAAGATTTGAGAAGTTCAAGGAGGTTAGAGGAGCAAGCATGGCAAAATGCATGCAGTGGATCAGATCGTAAATATGCACTGATGCTTGATCTCATTGGAAGAGTACCAATGAAGAAATAGATGACGTGGGAATTCACAGAATCAAAAGAAGACTGCAGGAATCAAAGTGGCAGGCTGATGGGGATAGAGTTTACTGTGATGCAGGATGCCAGAAGACTGGAATGATTTACAGAAAGGTCAAGTGATGGATAATTGGAAGAGGGGGAGGGGTGTTGATGTGAACAAGTGCCAACAGATCCCCTGAACCATGGTTAATGGGTAGGTGATTCCAGAGTTAAGGCAGTAGCTGATGGCATCCTAAGGATTTCAAGCTTGTATAAGTATAACAGACTTAGTTAAATGAAATGGATGATGTGGGAATTCGCAGAATCAAAAGAAGACAGCAGGAATCAACGTGACAGGCTGATGAGGATAGAGTTTACTGTGATGCAGGGGGGCACAGGAGTGGACGATTAGCCTTTAAGGATTCTGTTTCTTCCTTTCATGTTCCATGTCAGTCAGTCACTCTTTATCATGCAGTTCCTGTCGGCGCACAGTTTTAACAGAATTATGCTACAAATGAATGACAATAGTAATGAATTTTATTCATTAATGGAAAGATTGACAGGATCCAGATTGCTATCAAAAAACTCACTTGGTTGTTAGCTGAAGTGCTTCAAAACTTGAGACTCTCCGAAGTGATGCTGTCAAAATGGACGCATCAACTCAGAAACTTTTTGGCAGTAATTTTTCAGAAGTCCATCATAACTTAAAGTGCGCAAACAAAAAAATACAAATTAAACAAGTATACTTCTACAGTCACAGGCCTATGAGACAAACCATGTACAGATGTTTATATTTTCTGGGTATCCAAAAGAAAAGAAAATAACAAGTTAAAAAAGGTAATAATATGTTGTAGAGAGAATCTGAGCACTAGGGAAGTGAAGGTGGGGGCTCTAAACCTATCCACTCATTTATAGCCTTTCTACATTTTGCACTAGCCAGAAATTAGTGTACTAGATTATTCTCAGTACCATTGTCATAACTAGCTAGGCCTTGTTAAAATCAGGTTTCAATTAGCTGAATCAAGCACAATTAAAACAATGTGCTAGGCTGTGAGTGGAACAAATGATTTTCCTTTGTTTTGTCAAAAATGAGCCCAGACTTGGCTGCCAGATCTGTCAAATTATGAAATTATGACATTGAACCCTCTTCCATATATATATTCACTCATTATAACCTCTCTACTTTATTACTGGACAATAGTAATCATACTAGACCATCACTTTTCAGTATTGAAAGAATAACTAGCTCAACTCTCCTAGATGCTCATGTTTGATATTTTCACTCTCTTGTTCTAGATTGGATGTCCGGCATCTAGATTCAGATCATCACCAAAGCGACTAGCAAAACCCATAAATGTGTAGAAAAGCAACCATACATTCACAATCAGAAAAGATCTTGTTTATTATTGAAGATGGCCCAAACTAAGACATTCAACAAAGGCATACCATGATCTTTCTTTTGAAATGCAACATCTTGGATTGCTGAGAAAATTTCAGGACTAAAAATGTACACTCCACAATTTATCCATTCACTGACCTGCAGAAACAGAACAAATCAAAGCCAGAAGGAAAGAAGAGTTAGATAACCTGAATTTTGAATCAGCTAAAAAACATGTGACAGAAATTATTCTCACGAATGTCTCAGGCTTCTCAGCATAATGTAGCAATTCTCCTGTATCTGCATCTGCTACTAGCTCCCCAAACTGACTTGCTGACTCAGCAGATACCTGAACTAAGGTATTATTAATCTGCTTAAGATCGAGTAAAAACTAGCAGTTTTTCAAAAGATTTGTTCCATTACCTTCTTCACAAGTAGTGTGCCAATACCCTTATATCTAGAATGTGCCGCTGTAAGACTCAACACGAGAAGTCCCACACATATTAGAAATTAGTTATTTAGAGAAACAATTTGCAATGGTTCATTGTAACTACACAGAACTTTCTTCAGATATTTATGAAACAACAATTACCAAGCATTTCAGATAAAGGGAAACTGCAGCAGACATCACAATTCATGACAATGATATTGCTCTGTCGATAACAAATGATCAGTTAGTTGTATAAAGTAACACTCTCCTGAAGCAACAGATTCAAAAAATATCATACAGGATCATCCTCCATAAGTAGATGTTTAAAATTGTACAGACCCCCTGCTGAACCATGAGGTTTATCTTCCCGCAAATACCTAAAAATCATATTTCCAGTTTACAATCCAAATATACAATAATTTAGAGAACGTTTTGAGTAAATATCTTCTACATGAGAAAATAAAACAGATGTTATTGGATCATTCGAATCTGGATTTATTAACCTTTAGGATGGTCATGAAATACGCTATCTTACAAGGAATCTTGATCAGCGAGTGTATGCTTTAAATGCATGCCATACACATGTTGAGCAAAGAATGATATAAATTAGCAGGAAGCAGACATTTCTTACTAGTTTACCAACTATGAAGTGGCTTTTATAGCTAATACTACAGCATTTCTATTTGCATGATACAGTGTGTGCGGCAGGGGATACAGTGAATTGGCCATGATGAAGGCCCAGCCACTTACAATCTGTCCTGGATACCACATATTTCCCTAAACCCTAAACCCTAAACCAATAAATGTTATGCCTATAGTCCATCAGAAATCTTATATAGCTGAATTCTGATGACAATACAATACTTAAGTGTACAAAACCCAGAATAAAGGTGACTGGGATGAGCTGTGTAATGCCAAAAACTGTTCTCTAGTCATTTCCCAATGCCCTAAAACTATCTCAATGAGATGACTATAAGAGCCCAGACAAATTCACTGAGATTCATAGACCTCAATACCCGTGCATCAAGAGTTATTAAGCATGCATTTTTGTGCTACTCAAACTAGACTTCTTAGTAAACAATTATTCTAATATCAACAGATATGGTGTACAAGGGGTAGATTTTCTCTATTAAGATGTCCAATAAAATACTTCTATAAGCATTGGAAAATTCTTCAAGCTGATAATCATCAATGGCTTCCCATTTACACCTCACCAAGAGTAAGTTTAAACCATTCTACTATCCTGGATAATCATCAATGCTATAAGGACAGTGCTGAAGGGTATGTGAGCAGATTACCATCAATGTTATAAAGAAACTATTGAAGAGTAAGAAAATAAAAATGTCAAAAAAAGGCTCATGAAATATGGTTTCATTTTGTAGCACCTCACTGAGAGTAAGTTTAAACCATTCTACAATTCTGGTTATCTGAACACATAACGACAAGGACCATGAATGTATCCATGATTTATATGCATCATCCCATAGCTCATATCGATCCACAGAGGAAGTAAATATATCATCATCATCTCTTCTTTCTGTCAGATGACTCTAACCCATGCATTGTGAATGCTAAATATTCACTTATCAAAGAAAGATCCATTTTGTCATTACTAAGCATTCACTTAGAGATCAAGACAAACCAGTACTTCATATGAGCTCTAAAACAGGTTCAACTTTTATGAGGGCAATACCTTACAGGAACCTTGAGTTCATTTGAAATGGCAGAAACATAAAGCGCAAATTCACGTTCCTCATAAAAACCAATTAGGTATATGTGTGCCAGATTTGGTATCTGCAAACAGATGTATGATATTCATAAACATGAGTGACACTTGAGCCTTGCACATTCTAACATAAAGCAGCAATAAATGTCTGATTCCACCTTCTTGCAAGCAAGGATTGGATGTTGCACCATCGGTTGCCCAGCTAAAGGGAATAAGGGCTTGGCAAGATTGAGAGAAAGTGGGCGGAACCGCGTACCTGAGGAATAGAAAGCAAGAGGAAACGCGGCAATTCAACAATCAAATGTTGCATTATAATAAGAATTAAACCTGTTCTTGCATGTTTTAAAGTAAACAGTACTCAGGGAAAAGGCTAGAGTACTAACCCTCTACCAACAAAATACCCCTAGTATTTGTGAGGCCTGATCAGTCAACAAGACACATATATGCATTCCAGAAATGCACAGAGGTGTCTATCATAAACCATAGGGATGGATAGTTTTCCGCACTATGGGTGGCCAAGGGCTTCCTAATTGCTTATTCATATCCAATCTCTTTCCTTGATGTGATTAGTAATGCCTAGGGTGAATAAAGGAGAGGCAACAAGAAGAAATGAACCAGGGTAGCTAACCCTTTCTACGAAAATACCTAGGCTCTATCAGAACCATAGTTCTCCGTCCTATGGGTGACCACAGGCCAAGATATTCCCACTTGGGCCTACATCTAGCCTTAATTTGACTCCTGATCCATGATGCATAACCTTATGTATATAGTGGATAATGATGGAAGAGTAGTGCATTAAGGGGAACTGGCCCCTTATGCACAAGAACCCTAGGTTCATAGCTGAGCACATCGTTTAGCCTTAATTTGGCTCCTAATGCATAATTAATCCTAATTTGGATCCAAATGCATACTAATCACGCCTATCTCTAGCCTTAATTTGACGTAATTAATTCATTGTTACATGTAGATCGAAACCCCAGGTCCTATCCAGACTATCATGAATGATGGATGCTTCAGCCACCCACTTGCTAATTGTAGCCTATCTCTATCCTTACTCTGACTCCTAATGAATAAATAAAAATGCATATTTCCACAACACATACCTTTGGTAGGACCTCCAACCATAATAACCGCCACATTAACCATCTCCTTGACTGCCATTTCACACGGACTACTGGAGCCCAACACAAAATAGGTCCCATTCTTTGTTATGTAAAAATCTGGTGAGATTAGGTTAAATGGGCCAGAGAGAGAGAGAGAAACGATACAATTGGACACAAGACATGGAATTTTTTTTTAAAATAAAGAGGCAAAGAGAGCAAATATAAACGGAAACAAACCCCTTAATTCCTGTCGCTCAGATCCAGAGTGGAAAGGGAGGAGGAAGAAGAAGAAGAGGCTCGCGATGTTGATCTTCCACGGCCTCTTGGGGAGCAGAACCTGTTGCTTCACTTGCTGCTACTCGTGCTCTCTATGTGTATGTGTATGTGTATGTGTATGTGTATGTGTATGTGTATGTGTATGTGTATGTGTATGTGATTGTGTATGTGTATGTGTATGTGTATGTGTATGTGTATGTGTATGTGTATGTGTATGTGTATGTGTATGTGTATGTGTATGTGTATGTGTATGTGTATGTGATTGTGATTGTGATTGTGATTGTGATTGTGATTGTGATTGTGATTGTGTATGTGTATGTGTATGTGTATGTGTATGTGTATGTGTATGTGTATGTGTATGTGTATGTGTATGTGTATGTGTATGTGTATGTGTATGTGATGCTCGTGACTAACTACTACCAAAAATTAAAGAGGGCAAGTGAGGGAATCGCAGGCGCGGACGGTGCAGGTCGCTTAGCTGATGGCGCGTGCGATCTCCACCGTCCAATCTGGATAAAAAAGCTGACAACATCTGTCACCAAGAGCCCGACTCTGACACAAGGAGCCCGACTCTGTCATAAGGAGCCCCGCTGTCTAACAGCCTTTGTCACTAGGAGCCCGACCAATTGTGGGTAGGAGCCTGACTCTCAAAAAAGTAAAACTAATAAAGAATAATATAGCATATAATCATGGTTAGAGTTATCCCTAAGTTTTGCTAGGTTTATGGTTCAAATCCTTCTTCTTTTTAATTCTTTCTCTTTGGTTTTTTTCTTCTTCAATTACTTTCTTTATTAGGGTTTCAACATTTGGTTAGTCACTTTACACTTCATTTACATTTAAGGGTCGTAATAGTGGTATTGAATTCTCGTCTCAACGTGATGAATTCTTGTCTTTTGCAATTGTAGATCTTTTACCCTATGATCCTTCTAATCCGCATCCTGCCCTTAACACTTTTGTTTAAGTAAAATTAGCTCTTACCATTTGGGCTATGTTGATTGTCACTTTAATATGCAACTCACTCATGTTCCAAGTTAAGTTAACTCTCGTAATTTGGGCTTTTTCTTGATTCTTTGACTATACGATGGAATACTCTCTACCTACGGATCATGAGCCAAAACAAGAAGAAATGACACAATGACACATTCACATTTTCAAACTCACTCATTCACTCTATTTACAATAGTATGCAACTCACTCATGTTCCATGTAAAGTTAGCTTTCATAATTTGGGCATTTTCTTGGTTCTTTGACTTTCTACCATGGAATACTACTACCTATGGATCATCAATCAACACAAGAAGAAATGACACAATAACACATTCACATTTTCAAACTTGTAGGAAGCATTGGACACCACTTGGAATTTCCAAGGTTAAATATACATAGCAAACAACTACTAAAGAGTACAAAAAACAGTGGCACTTGTAACATTTCAATTCCACATGAAAGATTCCCTATTAGGGTGTAAAAATAAATTTCCATACATACATCCCTCTAGAGTACCAGTATCAATATAATACTACCCAATTTTGAATATATACAAGGTATGCATAGAAAAAACCTTGCGGATGGTGAATATCATTCTCACATGCTCATCGGATGCAATAAGTATGATGCCGTACTAGAGAAGCATGATACTCAAATCCCACCAAGAAGGATGAGCATATAAGCACATTAATTACCTTCACACAATTTTTAACTACAAAATAGCAAACCCCCTTCACAAGGGATCACATATATGATGACATGTTTAATTGCTGAATGGAAAATAAGAATAAATTCTATTATACTCCATTCTCTCTTAACATTCCTCAACTACAATATCTCATGATAATAGGACAAGTTTAGCATGTATTGAACTCATATATAAGTATTCTTGTAGGATTGTCTATAATATTGAATTGTGACCCTTTTTTAGCATTGAACAGAAAATCCTTGGTTTAACACACCCAAGATCCATACAATAAATCAATGGCTATTCATATAAGAACATTGAGATATTACCATGATGGCCTTTTCAGTGCAGCTACATGTATAACATAACAAAGTTGTGATTTTATGTTCGTTTCACAAAGAAATATAACAATGTGAGAAAAAATGAGCAAAAAGGTGTCATATAAAGATGCCCCAATATGTAGTTTTAGTTCATAGATACAAACTTGTATAAAAAACATATACACAGAACAGAATGATTTTTGAGGATTTCAAACAGAATTTTCAACATTAACCCTAATTTGAAACTTGAAACTTAATGTCATTGGAGATCTAGTGACATTTTTTATGCATAGAGGTTGATAACCTGTGAGACTATATTAACAATATGTATCACAAACTAAGTATGATAAAGTGATAATCAAATAGAAGGCTTAATCCGATATCTCAAACTCCTCAAGATCTTACTCAATTTAATGTTTAATAAAGGCAAATATATAAAGGCAGAAGTTATTGGACTTTCCTATTAAAGAACACCAAACATAGAACTATAAAACAGATCTGACTCCACATTGAGTCAGATACAACCAAAATGAGATTCAAATATTGATTTTGATATTACAAAATCCATATACATCATCATCAGTTTTGGTTATACAAAAGTAGATCATCACCCTTAGAGTAGATCATAAGTAAATCCATTAGCATAAGAGTGTATCATAAGTAAATCCATTGCATTACTCATGTTGTCAATTAATCATATCCTCTAAACAAAATCCATTGCATACAAAAACCGAAAAATCAAAACTTCATCCTCTAAACAGAATCAAAACTCATCAGCATGTATACAAACAATTTCATATAAACAAGGTTTACATCCATGTTACAAATAAGAGGCAAGAAGAAGATACACAAGACGTATAGATGCCATATTACAAAATCAACCATTTACAACATGCCACAATCATTCAAGTTGCCTTGGTTACAATATGCAAAAAAGGTTGGCAGCCTTGGTTCCAACGTACTAAAAAGATTTACAACATTGTTACAAAAAATTGATACAAAAAAGCTTGATAATACACCGATATCATATATTTTATGTTACGAAGTATAACATTTCCTTTGGTTAATATATGGGAAAGCCCAAAATCCGGCATGCCCATTTTGCCAACGTTTTCGAAGGAGACCCACATCTTCGAATCTGAACCACTGCTCCTTACCCTACACCAATGCACACATTTGTTGCAGCTCTTACAATAACAAATGCCATTATTCAATACTTGGGCCATACTTACAAAAATCTGTTGAATCTGATCCAAATCACCCAATGTCTTCAAGCTGACCATTGGTGGATTATTCAACGGGTCACCATAGACTATTGGGCTTCTCCTCAACATTTCTTCATATTGATGTTGAAATTATAACAATGCATTTATATGATACATTTGAAAAATGGAACAATTAAGTCTCTCACCATGTTAGAATATGGAACCATGTGATCAAATGTAAATGAAAAGAAACCCTAAACGATGTAAAACATAAAAGTAACCATGAAAATACATACCTATTATTGCCTTCATTTTGCAGATCGAATGTAGGTGGTTGGGAAGTGCTCGATGGCGGAAAGTGGTGCTCCTCTCGGATTCTGGCGGAAAGTGTTGTGCCTCTCTGATTTTGGTGGAAAGTGGTGCTCCTCTTTGATTCTTCCCTCCAAATACCCTAAAACTCTCTTTTCAAAATAGGTTCAAAATGAGTGATTCAGGGTTTTTATAATCAATGCTCATTAATAATGAGCAGGGCTCCTTTTGACAGAGTCGGGCTCCTAGTGACAGAGGTTGTCAGGTAGCGGGGCTCCCTTTGACACAGTCGGGCTCCTAATTACAAAAGTTGTCAGACAGCGGGGCTCCTAGTCGGGCCCCCCAATAAGTGATGATTTCTTCGCGCGTTTTTTTTCCCCACATCGGACGATGCAAATCGCATGTGCCCTCGACTGAGCGACCTGCACCGTCCCTCTCCGTGATTCCCTCACTTGCCCTCTTCAATTTTTGGTGGCATTTAGACACCACGGTATGTGATTGTGTATGTGTATGTGTATGTGTATGTGTGCTCGTGACTAACTATTACCAAATATTTAAGAGGGCAAGTGAGGGAATCGCGGAGAGGGACAGTGCATGTCGCACCGTCCAAGATGGATAAAAAGCTGACAACATCTATCACCAGGAGCTCGACTCTTTGACATCCTCTGTGAAAAGGAGCCCGACTTTTTGAGTGTTATATTGGCATGGAAAAGAGAAGCTAAAGTCTCAGTTCAATTATGTATTTTGATCGGGGGTTGTACATTTGGAAGATGTGGTTGATAATGAATCTCAGGGTTGTTGGAATTTGAAAATGCCAAACAATGGTTATGTATTCCCCCAAATTATGGATTTATTTGGGAGAAATTACAAGATATACCATTGTTGCATGGAACTTTGCCATCAAAAACAAATGTTGTACCCTAGGTGGACTCACGATTACAGGATGATATGTGTTTTGTTCCAAGTCACTAAAAACATTTTGTATCATCATGCAATGGCATGATATTATCTTGGTTATATCCTAAAGCAGTTGTGGAATCTATGTAAGTCGAATGCAAGGTGGCAACAAATATTACAACGTGGTTGACATTTCCATTTGCCATTTCATGCAAAGATATTCACATGGAGAGTCATGATTGGTGGGCTCCCATTTGGTTTAGCCTTAAAGAGATGAGGACCAGGGTCAAGCATGTGCTTCTTTTGCATCATTCCATTGGAGGACAATACACATAGGTTCATTGAATGTCCTATAGCATGTATCGTTTGGAAGTATTTATTAAACATTTAGCAAGTTTTAACCTGTTGTTATTTGAGGCCTCAACAATGGGTTTTTTCTTAGCATGTTCAAAATGGTCCAAATAACAAGATGGAGATATTGTTCCAATTTTTACGATATTGGGGACTACAATACAATTGGAATATGTGTAATGCTTTTATATTTCATAGTAGACATAGGGTGAAAGTTATATGAAGTAGTTGGAGGGTATTCTTATGTGGAATTTCTAGATATTACATCATGTGAGGATTATTTATTCAAATGCATATTAAGGTTTTCTAGTGGCGTTACAAGACGCCCCTCTCCTTACATAGGATAAGATAGGTAGGTAGAGGAGATTAAGAAGTGTTGTAACAAGTGGATTTTACATACATAAATGTAATTGTGTGCTTTTACCTAAAAATAAGAGATAGATAGATTCTATTATCGTCTTTGGAGGTCAAATATGACCCATTAAATAAAAAATATTACATTTCATATGATAAATGTGAAAGTGAGTAGTGAGTTTCGAGGTTCAAGAACTTTAGTGATGAATGTTGCAATTGAGAGTGCACATTGTGCTATCTGAGAAATTCGTACAAGGATTGGGCTTGGTCGAAGATGTGTGGAAAACATGGTCGAATATGATCAAAGGTTGAGCATTGTATTAAAGTGTGTACTCAAACTCTTGAACTTGTTTGAGGCAAAGTGTGCATAGTCGACCACTCTCATCACTTGTGCCCCAATGCCCTGTCTCACATCACAATGCATGTGAGTTAAGTAGCATGGAAGTAGTGGTTTGAATGATAGATAATGGGATGGGATCTAACATGTATCAATGTGTACGGTTTCCCCATTCTATGAAGAATATGGTTTTGTACTTATGTGCAATATGTGTAGTATAATGTGTGAAGTGTGAGCCTCCACACTTGTCCCATGTCATGGTACATTGGCATTGCAAAAAGGCGTCATTTGCAGAGGAATATAGTGATGCAACATGAAGCAAGTGTGTTGCATCCTATCTACCAAACCATTTTTCCATATCTTGCATCCAACCGAAACACAAAAATTTGCTTTCATTGGTCATTCAGATCTTTTTACTTGCTTCCCATGCAATTATAGCAAGTCAATGTGAGGGACTTTTTTGAACCTTAAGCATGTATTCAACAACCCTTTCCATGGCCATGATCACAACGGGAAGTGATCCCGTCTCGAGGAGGGTGTATGACATTTTTTTTAAACTTGTAGAAACTTTGTAAAAAAATGTATTTGGACATTTTCAAACTCTTTCTAAGTAGATTTAGGGATGCGACCGCCCCATACTTCCACCCCATAGAGAACCACTGATACCACCAAAGTGTTGAAAATGTATTTTTTCAAGACCCACCACTTAATATCTCCATGATTGCCTGTGTTCTCAAATGCATAATATGCTCTCTTTCCCGCCTCTAAGCAACGCGTAGCACATTCATTCCATCTATAATTTGACGGAACTTCATGGCCAAAATATTTGAAGCTTTCCACACATTCGAGATGCTCATTATTATACAAATGCATGGTTTATTGTTTTGTTTTTGCTCATCACAAGCATAATTTTTGTTTTAGAGTTGTTGACACTTAATGTAGCATGCATGCAAAAAATTTCCAAGGCCTTCATAAGCTTTTGTGCATTGTCTAAAGTATTTGCAGAAAGCACTATATTATTTGTATATAACAAAAGCATAATTACTATATTCCCAATGACAACTTTTTCAATGCCTTCTTCCTTTACAAACTTGACAACCATTTCTTCCAATTCATCAATTGATAGGTCAAATAGAATTGATGAGAAAAAAAGAGAAACCTGGATGGATTGGTAAGGTTGCCCAATGGAGACCAAGACGTCATGGGCAACAATTGGCAACGGTTCGGTTCAAGTTTTTTAAAACGGTTCGGTTCGGTTTTTCTTTTTTCCAAAAAAAAAGTACTTCCATTAGTTAAGGCAATGTACATAGGATAATTTACAACTCATATCTTGCAAGCCATCTTGCATGTCAAAAGAAAACAATATGTGTAGAGGAAACAACAAAAACAACTCCAAAACACCACATCATTCGATGCGCATAGCATTACCCGAACGCATACTCTCCATGTGAGCCTCATACAACCCGAATTCAGCATAGACGTCCTCCATTCACTTGTCATGGTAGCACCCATCTAGATGTTAGGTACACTCGGAGGGAACAACCATCGTGGTGGTTGATAATTCCACTTCGCTTTACCATCCACCATCTGTAGCATCGACGAACTGCTCCATTTTAGAAGGAACCGAGCTCTAGCTTCTTCACTTGCATCAGAGGGTCCTTGAAGACTTTCAAACTCTCCTCGTAACGTAGAAATAAGATTAAACTAGATCATCATTAAATTCTCAGTCGGTGGGGTTCGCTTACCTGCGAAAGTCTCCTTGCACCTAGATACCCACACTTGCCAAACCGTAAGACCGACCACTAATAACCATATGTCCATGTAGCGTTCATGTAAGAAGAATGAACCTCCTTGCGTTGGTTGTACAGTTCCTTGCATCACCTTTAAAGAAGGACTATTTCCATTCCACCCTTGAAACCACGAAGCCAATTCAGTGGCCAACCAAGTGACTGTTGCGCTCAATACATGAACCTCAACCCTGAACCGAGCCAAGATTCTTAAGCTCCTCAGCCAAATTTCTTGGGCTTGTGGGCAACACCACAAACAATGTGCGATGTCCTCCAAGCTCGCACTACAGGCCTTGCAACTACTCATGCCATGTCTATTCCCAAGCCACTCTCCCGTTGGAACAGCCCGATGGGTGATTAACCAGAAATACACTTTGAACCACTCAAGACGGGATGAGTTCCATATCCTGCTCCTGGTTCTATCCACGAAGACTGAATCGACAGCTACATGGGCCCACTTGTTGGCACACTTCTCACAATAACAACCTAACTTTCTCCCCAAGCACGTGGAGTATTCGAAGAAACCTAATGATTTATCTTGTTCTCCCTTCCACATATATTTAGCGGGATCCCATCCTAAGCACTCAAGAGGCTTGCCTTCAACCACGTACAAGATCTAGTCCTCCTCAACCTCTTCGACTAGTGGATTCACCTTCCATTTCTTTCCGTCTCTTGCCACAATTCTAATTGGGTACCAGCATGCACTTTCATCTATTGATCCCAACTGGACGATCTTCCCATTCTTTCCTAGAACCCTGACATTGATAATTTTTCCGGAATCATCACATTGTCTGGACCATTCACCCTCTTCCTCATTACCAATAGGAAGCGAGTAGACAACTATATTCACTAGGTCGAGCATCTTTCTGCCATTTCTGACCTTTCCCACGTCTTCATATAATTTTTCATGATTACTACCAGACAACCGCATCCAATCTGCCACTGAGTGAATCCCTAGACAATACAATATAGCCCACGACATATGCTTGCTTTGTCCAAGCATCTTTCCCTCTGGTGATTGTACGGTCTCGTTCCACAATACGGGTTGGCGCATCCATTCAACACTAGTACTTGGACAATTCCAACTTAGATGCTCACGAAACATACTTCATGCCTGCATCAATGACATACAAGTACGATTAGCTAACCGGTTAGATTTCCTCAACTTTAAGTCCATACAAAAAAGCCATGCTTTGTGTGACTTCCATTGCCCACCCAATCTAGGACTCCAGAAAATGCTCCTATTATGTATCAATGTTTTCCATAACTCGTTATCAGGTAGCAAGCTCCTTACCAATACCTTACATAACAATGCCCGACTCTGCAATCTAGGGTCAATCAATCCTAAAGCCCCCTTACTCTTGGGAAGAACCAATGTAGACCATGATACTTTGGCTACCGCATTGTCTTTCCTGATCCCAACCCATAGGAATCCCCTAATACACGCTTTAACAGTACGAATAGCTTGCTTGTCAAACATCCACACTGAAACTACATGCCATAACGTAGACAAGAGCACTTGGTTAGCTACTATGATCCTGCCAGCCAATGATAAGTTCATCCCTGACCAGTTGCGAATGTTGTCACAGATTTTACTTTGAATTTGTTGCAACTGAATTCCTTTGTCGATATCTACACCAATCCACGTTCCCAGATACCTAGTGGCTTCCCCGTTTGCAATCCATTTGAATTCAACATTTGGCTTCCAAACAGGCTTGGACTCCAAGCTGATCTAGAAACTCTTGGACTTATTCCAATTGATGGAGGCTCCCGATGCTTTGCAAAAGAGATCAATAGCACTCCGTGCCTGCTCAAGATTCACTTCATTTCCTTGGAGGTATAACATCGTATCGTCTGCGAACTCCGAGTCCAGCAGGGACTTCCTTGAGTTAGGGATCGAAAGACCATGAAGATTTGCCCCTTGACTATTAAAAAAGGCAGACATTACTTCAATAATAAAAAGGAATAGAAAGGGGGCAAGAGGACAACCTTGCCTGATGGATTGAGTTAGAAAGATTTGAGCTCCTTTCCTCCTTGCAATCAACACCTTACTCGAGCCATTCCTATATAAGGCTTAGGCAACACACCTCCATTCCAATGGTAGCTCAATGACCTTCATCACTTCTTCTAGGAAAGACCATTACACTCAATCATAGGCTTTCTCGAAGTCCAACATCAAATAGGCTAAGTTTTGATTGGTCTCCCTCGCCGTTGCAACAACCTCCCAAAACAAAATCACGTTGTCCATAATAGATCGATGCTCCATGAAACCGGTTTGATTGGATTGGATGATATCTCCTAGGAAGGGCTTGATTCTCTGCACTAGTATGTTAGCAAAATGTTTATAAATTAGATTTAAAATTGTAATGGGCCTCCATTGTTTAATCTCGTGCAACGCAGTCTCCGATTTTGGAATCAAGTAGATCAAGCCTTCATTGAAGCTGCTCGACATTCGTCCCGTTCTCCACATCTCTTGCAGTTCAGCTTCCAAGCTTGGAAAAATTTGCTCCCAAAACTCCTTGAAGAAGGCTTTGGGAAGGCCGTCAGCACCAAGACAAGCCATACTATGTATCTTGTCTAGCCATGCTACAATCTCTTCCTCCTCTATGGCTTTTGACAACTGCACTTTAGCTACCTCTCCAATCTTGGTCTTCAAGCATGTAATTACATCATGCATCAGGTTACTTAGAGGGTCGTTTGTCAAGTTGGAGCTAAAAGGCCTTTGTAGTAATTAGTTGCAATTTGCAAGATTTCCTCTTGATCAAATGTCATCGAATCATCCTCTCGTTTGAGACTGTGAATATGCGTTCCTCTCAGTTTTGGAGTCTTGGTAAGAAAAAACTCCCTGTTAACTTTATCTCCCTTGACAGCCCACCATGCTGCCGACTTTCTGAAGAGGAATTGCTCACGTTGTTGTCTAACCTCCTGCATCACCCTAGTGGCCTCCTGCATCCTGTCTTTCACCCAAGCACAACATGGGTCCACTTGCGTGAGCTTTTGAGCTGAGATGACTGCCTTCCTCAGGCATTGCATACGATATTGACACCTTACCAACTCCTCCCTAGACACTTTCTGAAGAACCAAAGAAGAATTAATAATCTTTTCCTCCAGTACCTGTACCGGGTCGTGGGCTGATGGGGATGTCATCCAAATGTTATTCATTGCATCCTTAACCTTCTGGATACCAAAAATCTTCGGAGGAATCCTCAAATTGCTCTCATTCTTCTTCTTATAAATAGGATCGAGAGTCAAGGATACTGGAAGGTGATCCAAATATGTAAAACCAACTAGAATGGATGAGTAGCCACTCCATTCCTCTATCCCAGGGCTCACATAGATACGGTCCAATCTAGAGTGACATCCTTCACTCTCTTTCCAACCAAATTGTGAGAACCTTAAGGAATTCGCCTCAACCGCCATACTAGAATACCATGAATCCCAGATTCCCAACATAGAAATTAAGAAACCCCACACTCTAAGCTCCTCCCCCTGTAGCAAGTTCGAATGAGCCCCAAGACAATCTTCCATTCTCTCTGTCATGTTAAAATCCCCCGCCACTATCCAATTGTCGAAGGAGGGAATTTTGTTTGCCAGTAGTCTCCAAAATGAGGTTCTCTCATTGCTAATGTTCGGTGCGTAGACATTCAGCACCCCAAATTTTACATTCCTTCATTCCAGGCAATAGAACATGGCTCTACCTTCGATCAATATGCCATGATCCAAGATAGTGATATTCGCTGATTTCCTCACCGAAATACACACTCCAGCTCTCCTTTCTAACACGTCGTGAGCAAGAGCCCACCATGTGTACCAATCCCCTGGCAACGGGTCTTTGAAAAGTTTTGTTCTTTCTTGGCCAAGGTGATGCTCTTGTAAGAGCAAAATATCAATCGTATTACAAAGGCCATCAACTTCCCACTCTCTCCTAAACCAACACTTCTCTAGTGATGTTGTGACCCTCCAAGAACAAATTCTCATTGACTTGAGTTCACAAAAAAAGCCAAGGGGAATCTCCCATGCTCGACAAATATGTCTCCATCCCATTCCATACTTATTTTCCATTCTTGATTCTTGGTTACTTCAACACAATGGAAGTGGAACAAACTAGGCTTCATCCCTAGATCTTGTACCTTGCATATGCAAACCACTGGAACATCTTGAGCAAGTTCCATAAGCTCCCCTTGTATCAGGGAGCTCTTCCATAATGTTTGCAGCCCCACAACCTCATTTTCAGATGTAAGGTACTTGAAACATAATGCTGCCTTGTTACAAAACGACTTCAAGGATGAGTCTTCTCCCCTTTCATCTTTCAAATCAGGCTCCAAGTAAAAAAAACAACGGGTCTCCGGTCTACCTGAGTTGCTGTTGATGAGGACCATGTCTGCTCTAGTCCACTCGTGCACTCTTCCCCTTGGATTACCAATGTTCACCACGATCTTGGGTACCTGCATAACTTGCATCCTCAATTCTGGCAACATCACAAACTCAACACCCACAATCGAGAGATTTCCAACCTCAATTTGTGCGATCATTTTTTGCGATTCAGTATTCCTAATGTCCGCTTCACTTTCCTTGTCCTTCCCTTTCCTGATCCAGGCCTTAACCATTCTCAGGTCTGATGAAAATCCATTGCCACGACCCCCGGAGGGCTCTACGAGTGTTTTTGGGTCTCGACTCGCGGTAGTAAATCAAATGGAGTTCCTAAAATTATTTCGCCTTCTTGGGGTTCCATTTGTGATAGGATGTCAAATCTATTCGAAATGGAGCCTCCACTTGTAGGTGGGCCAATAAGACCATGGAGGTCAGGCTTGGCCACTTTCCTCGGCGATATCTGTCCTTTTTCCCTTACTACTTGCTTCCCATTGTAAACCAGGACCATCTGGCCTGCCGTCCCTGAATTTGGGATATTCGGCAACTTGATGCCTTGCTGTCCCCTATCCGCTCTTGCCTTCCCATATAGAGGGCACTATTTGGCCATATGGCCCATCTCCTTACATGCAAAGCATTGACTCGGCAAGCCTTCATAACCAACCTTCACTACCCTTAGGCCAAAGTCCTCCGTGTGGACTCTAATCTCCGATGGTAGTTTGTTAATGTCTCTAACCAACACCTTAATATTGGGCATTTCGGCTACCTTATCTGCAAATGAAGGTTTCGGTGTACATACCATCCCTATAATGTGTGCGAGCTTTGGGATCAAATGGTGGAGTTGGAAGGGAAGGTCTGGGAAGCATACTGTAATGACCATCGGTGTGCCCGCTTTTTTATTCTCTTCCTTTGCATCAAAGTTTGGACTCCATTCCAAAATCATGGCTTTGCCATACTTGAGTGTAATCCATTTGTGGTCCAGAATCTCTTGCACCTTATGGCCTTCTTCTAAGATCACATGGTAATAGTTGAGGCCCATTCTCAAAATGTTCTAGTGGCATTTTATCCAAAAGGGTTGCCTGCAACATGTCTCTTAGCAACCCTTTACTTGGTCGTCCTCCTAGCAGCCGACATATGAACGATGAACACTTCAACTGGCCCACTTCTTCCATCAATCTTCGATTCTCTGCCGGAGAAAGATAAAGCTCGATCCCTTTTCTTTCATCAATGCCCTCCTCCACCGACTTCTCTTGAACCTGGCCAATGTCATTATTCTCCTTTACTATCATGACATTGCCCAAGCCTTCCTTGATGTTCATTTCGGAATGTGCCATGGTCAGCTCCTCGCCTATCTACTCCTCGTTTTGCAGGTCTGGATGCATACCTGTACCTAATATTTCAGCTGGGGGGTACGAATCCATACCTGTTCCAACTATATACGTTGGAGGAAGCTTGAGCCATATCCATCTCCAAAAGATTACCGCCACACTCGTTGATTGGGGAATGTGGCATGAGCATGTGGCGCCTTCCTAATGTTCTAGCCCCCAATGTTGCAGACCTGTCAAGTGCCTTCCCTGGATGTCCCGATCTCAAGCGCGCGATCCGACATTTTTAGACCTTATTCTCACATTTTAGGAACATCTCAAAAAAATTAAAAATTAAAAATAATGAAATATTATAAATTTAAAAAAAATTAAGAATTAAGAATTAAGAATTAAAATTTTGACCTATGTTGAAAATTGAAACCGAGCCACGAAACCACAGTTTTTACGGTTTAAAAATTGTTTAATGGTTTCATGGTTCAGTTCGATTTGGTTTAGGTTTCAAAATTTTTAAACGGTTCGGTTTGGACCCTCTCAAATCGAACCGAACCAAACTGTTGCCGATTGTTAGTTCCTATGGGAACCTCACACTGATCCGGAGACACCGGCAGTTCAAGCCGACATGGCAACGTTAGACCGAGTGAGAAGGATGGTGGCAGCATGAAACGGGAACCGGCAATGCAGGAAGAGCGGGCCGGGGGCCGGCAAGGTCGGAGTTGACGAGGGCCGAACCCTTACCGGCCTGTTACGGTTTCGGGAGGAAGCCGGTGAGGGGTAAGCTTAGAGCGGAACAAGAGGCGTGCGAGTGGCTATCAAGAGCCAAAGCAAAAGCACGGGTACGGGATGGTGTTCGGCACAAGCGGTGCCAAACAGGGAAGGCGAAAGGCGCCACACGGCACGACGACCATAGAAGGAACAAGGAGCACGTATTGGGGATCACCCAAGGACCGAAAAACGAGCACGCATTCGGGGGACGACAACGACACACGGAAAGGGCCTACGGAAGGCGAGCGCGGGATGGAAGGAGTCGGCACGAGGTATTCAGGGTGAGGAGAAGGTCGAGACGGATATGGAACACACACGGTACGCGAGGAGTGGCATCCGACGAGCAATCGAAGTAACCGGGGGTCTAATCGGAGAACATACGCGACGGACAAAGGAGGGGTTACCGAATCGGCGGCGACGTTCGGAAAGACGAATCGGGGCCGGTAAGGAGCCGACGAGACGGTCGGGAGTCGGTAAGGCGGAGGACCCGGTTAATCACCATTGCCGAAATCTCTCACCCTTTCCTTCTTGGCACATACAAGTGGATGTGCGATTTGGTGGGGGTGGATGTCGTGAAGATTTCCGGCTATAGTGTGAAACTGGGGTGGAATAGGGCAAGACATTGGTCTGCAACATGTGCACATGTATAGTAGGGAACGATGTATAGAATAAAGGGGGAGTATTTGTCCCACATTGTAATGCCCTCCCCTCCTTGGTCTATAAAAGGAGGGAGGGATCCCTTGTTGAAGGGTTGCCCATTTTGAGTCGTAGGGGTATACCATTTCTATCGAGGGTCTTTTTGTTAAGAGTTTTCTAGGGTTAGTAACTTCCTCTTCTTCTTCTTCTTCTTCTTCTCCTTCTTGAGAAGTCGGGTGCAACAGCCATGGCGACAAAGCTGTTGGGTCTAACTTCTTTTCTTCTGAGCATACCCGGCTCGAAGCCGGGGTTGTATCTTTCCCCTTTGTAATATATACACTTATATCTGTTTGTGCATATTCGTGTATTGGGTGGTGTTGGGATCATAGCCCCTTTCGTTTCCTATGCATAAGAGTCGGCGTCGCGCGCATGCCCTTTCTCTCTCTCTCTCTCTCTCTCTCTCTCTCTCTCTCGTGTTCGGTTGCCTTTGGGTCGTGTTCGGAGTCGGTTTTTGTGGCATTCCTTTTCTCCCTCGTCCGAGACCCCTGTGGTCCCGCCCCTCTACACGCACATGCGCAATAACGCGACAACGGTCAGTTGCAACCACATTAGTTATGGCATTATATGATGTCCAACATTTATCAATCACTATTGCATTTGGCCTCACCGTGGGCATCCTTGCGAATATGACTCTCAAACAAGTTTCTAATGCGACTTGCTCATGGTTTGACCCCTTATCAAAACTACAAAGCATGTACCATAATGGGATCCCAATTCCCATGGCATTGGGGGCAACTGATGCATATAATGGTAGCCCGAATTGGTTTGTTTTAAATGTCAAGTCGATTGCCCAAGAGTTGTTTAGGGTCAACCACTCCAACATTTCCAACATCCATTGATCTAACTGGTGGGTTTCTACCTTGATCACTTCTATGGGTAGGTTCTTGTTATATTTGGTCATGCTTGATCCCAAACGTTCTATCGGGTCGACCTTCGATACCATTGGCAACCACAACTTGTAATGAGTGCTTTTACGTACTTCGGCGGGATGCCATAGTCACGTACATCAGTCGCATAAACTAGCTTTAACTCTGTAAGAGTCTTTGAAAACGTGTGATGTGACGCTAATACTACTTCCCTCCATTTCTCAACGTATAATACTTGAAGATTAGGTGATGCTTTAAGGTAAATTGCATTCTCATTCCCGAGTATGAGACGACTCTTCATGCGCCTCCATGCATGAAGTGAAAGAGGTGCTCCCCTCGCGACATCACGTAATGCTTCCAATGTTACCTTAACTTGTCCCAATCCAATGTCTGGAGTTCCGGGCTGACGTGCTCGAAACCGCCAGTCCCAATGTTCCGATTTTGTGAATGGTATCTCGGCCTTGTCCTTGGCTATTCTATCTCCGCAAGTTGAGAGGGCGTTTTGTTTCGCACCCTCTCTCGTGGTACCGTTGTACCAATCTTCTACCTTCTCGTTGGCCAGGTCCGTCTGCTCGGCGTCAGTTTACGGCCTCGATCTTTCCTCTTTCTCGAGCATTGCCTCGAGAGCTGCGTACGCCTACGCAATCCTGGCCCCGAAGCCGAGCCTTGCCAACTCTCTTTGCCGTTCAACCTTTTCCCATTGTGATGGCGCGCCGTCGTGCGCCTTCCTCCTAGCCTTCTTGGCCCGTTCGTCATCTAGCCATTGGCATACCCTTTCGACTTTCGACCAGTCCTCCGTAAGGCTATTCGCTCCGTCATCGTCTTCGAGCTCAATCCCGATGGCCTCCCGTTCCACTAGGTCGATCGACCTAACGAACAACAAGGCTTTGTCCGCCCCCACCAAACCTTGCTCCCACTTCAGGAGCCGAGCAAGCCGTTGCTTGAACTCTCGGAACGCCTTCATTGCGCTCCAGTGGGTCTTCGCCGACGCCACCAATTGGTCGAAGTCACAACGTCCCCGGCTCTTCTGCCGTCCTCCATATGCCTGCAGGAACGCCTCTTCGAAGGCCTCCCACGAACTATGAGCTTCTCGGAGCTCCTTCATCTTCTACGTGCATATGGACGGCGATGACCCGACAGAAGAACTCCAGCCTCAACGCCTCGTCTACATCTCGCTCCTCCATTTCTGCATTGTAGGCTTCCAAGTAGAATGGGACTTTGTCCCCGTTGAAACGGCCGACTCTATCGACCACTCTCTCAATAGCTTGATGCGTCGTCTCTCTTCTTGTTGTTGCTCTTCCAAACTCCCTCACCGCATCGACAAAAAGTTGTGCGAAGTCGTCTTCTTCCAACTCCATTCTCCCTTGCCGCCCTTCACGTTGGGTACACCAAAGATGTCGCGTTATTGCGCGCGTGCATGTAGAGGGGCGGGACCACGGGGGTCTCGGACGAGGGACAAAAGGGATGCCAAGAAAACCGACTCCGGACATGACCCGGAGGCAACCGAACACGAGAGAGAGAGAGAGAGAGAAAGGGCATGTGCGCGACGCCGACTCTTATGCACAGGAAACGAAAGGGGCTATGCTCCCGACACCACCAAATACACCAATATGCACAAACAGATATAAGTGTTTATATTATAAAGGGGAAAGATACAACCTTGGCTTCGAGCCGAGTACGCTCAGAAGAAAAGAAGTTAGCCCTAACAGCTTTGTTGCCATGGCTGTTGCGCCCGACTTCTCAAGAAGGAGAAGAACAGGAAGTTACTAACCCTAGAAAACTCTTAAGAAAAAGACCCTCAACAAAAATGGTATACCGCTACAACTCAAAATGGGCAACCCTTAAACAAGGGACCAAGGAGGGGAGGGCGTTACAATGTGGGACAAATACTCCCCCTTTATTCTATACATTGTTCCCTACTACACATGTGCACATATTGCACACCACCGTCTTGCCCTATTCCGCCTCGGTTTCACACTATAGCCGAAAATCTTCACGACATCGTCAATCTTGGATTGTTGTAAATGGGCAATGGTCACAAACACATTGTCGACTTCTATGGTGTTAGTTTCACGCCAAAAAGTCATGGGTGGACAACTTGTTGCCAAAAGTAAGTGCAACTCACAGAAGCCATCTTTATCAATGAATGTGCCAACAAATGCAATGCATTACTGAATCCGCATTCAATGCGATGTGTGAGGAGTTAAAGGTAGAATATGTAGACAAGCCCGATGTTTAGCAATATATAGAAGGAGGATGGTGTGGTTTGACATGTGTGTGGAGGAAACTCTAGCCCAAGTTTGTTAGAATTTTCAACTATGGACACGTTGACACTACCAATATTGTGGAAAGACATTGGCAGTTTATCAAGTATATTGCCTTGAGAGGAAGAATAAACCGATCAATTACCGACCTTCTGCATGTCTTAATCGGGGACAATGAAACTGGCACTTGCATAGGAGGAACGGTAATACAGTGGTACAAGCAACGACAATAAATATGTGAGAGTGGTCGGTTTGCACGCCGTGCGAATTGTACGGATCAAAGGTCCCGACTTAAAGAAGCGGAGAGAATATTGGAAAGGTATGTCGACGATACTTCCACAATAGAAATTGTTGACAAGGCCCGATATTGGTTTAGAATCTTGAGCATGACAACTCCCACTCTATGGTATAATGTCTCACTCCAATGTTCGTATTGTGATTGCCAAGACATTGCGAGTAAATGTAAGCATTTACTCGGTATCCGAATGATTATTGAGAGGCATATGCCACATTTATGTGGCTCATTGCCTTTTATAGATCACGCAACCCAAATGCGAATGGACCATAATACAAAAATAGAAGTGGAGGCAGAGGTAGAACGAGTCAAGGAGACAAACCCCACAATATCCGAGATTGAATCATTCAAGTCCAAAATACAAACGGTTGTGAAAGCATTTGTCTCGAGCAAGGGTTAGGAACCTTCGACCGTGCAACTATTGTCAAAGGTATACAAACATTGGAAGATGTGGCTGAGAAGGTGTATCGCATTGGTGCACCAAAATCAACCAATGAAGAAGATGGCAGATCAATAAGTCGCAACCAACAAATCGATGCCAAAAAAGAAGTGCAACAATAGACATCTCGCAAGAACTTATTGGCAGCTCCCCAAACACTTCCAAATCCCACTCCGGAAAACTACAAAGAGGTGCAAGTCGGGCTAGGAGGCGATTGCCAATAGGTGACCATTAGAAGGTTCGGTGTTTTGCGTTGCGATGGGTTGACCTTGACTTCAAGGGACTCGAACGTTACATGTTGTAAAAATTGTGGTTGCATCTTGCAATCATCCTGACATGAGCTATAATCGTAATATGTAATGTGTATATTCATATTTCATTTTAGGGTTGTCAACGTTTGACGTTTTAATATTTTATGTAAGACTTGTTATTTGAATCTCTAGTTTTTTTTGAGAAATTTTATGATCATTTTCATGGCAAATATTTGTTGTACACTTACTATTTTTTGGAGTTTTTGATGTTTGTTTTTAAGTCGGGCACCTGATGACAGAGGTTGTCAAACAGCGGGGCTCCTTCTTACTAATGTTGTCAGACAACGAGGCTCCTTCTGACAGAGTCGGGCTCCTGCGTACAGAGGTTGTATGACAACGAGGCTCCTTTTGATAGAATCGGGCTCTTGCGTACAGAGGTTATTTGACAACATGGCTCCTTTTGACAGAGTCGGGCTCCTTTTCACAGAGTATGTCAGAGAGTCGGGCTCCCGGTGACAGATGTTGTCAGCTTTTTATCCATCTTGGACGGTGGAGATCGAACACACCATCAGTGGTGCGATGTGCATCGTCCCTCTCCGCGATTCCCTCACTTGCCCTCTTAAATATTTGGTAGTAGTTAGTCACGAGCACACATACACATCATAGTTCTAGCCATACGTCCCATTCGTGTCATACTCAAACGCCAATATTCGTATCATACTCATACGTGAAAAGGCTTCGAGTATGATTGAAATCCATACGCGGTACATAGATATATACATATGGTGTACATATAGTGTGTGTGTGTGTGTGTTGACATGTGTGTGTGTGTGTGAGAGAGAGAGAGAGAGAGAGAGAGATTTACCAAAAAAGAGAGAGAAAGAGAGAGCGTGTGTGGTCTAGAGAGAGAAGCCCTGTTTTGCATGTGTGAGGAGAGAGTGGTTTGAGTGTATGCTTAGACTCTAGAGAGAGAGAGAGAGAGGAGCTATGGTGTTTGTCTGTGTGAGGGAATGTGAATATTAGATATCTAGATTTTGTAGAGAGAGAGATCTGTCAGTTCTCCTGTGAGAGAGAGAGAGGGTGTGTGTGTGTGTGTCAAACGTCACTTCTATTTGCAAAGAACGATGAATATCAGAAATAAAAAACCCCAAAAAAAAAGAAGCCAAACGAATATCGCGTATCATACGCGTACGTTTGCAAACGTTCGCGTATGTCAAGTAAACTGGACGTACGCGAATATTAGGAACTATGATACACATACACATACACATATACATACACATACAAATACACATACACATACACATACACATACAAATACACATACACATACACATACACATACACATACATATACACATACACATACACATACACATACACATACAAATACACATACAAATACACATACACATACGCATACACATGCAGAGCACGAGCAGCAGCAAGTGAAGCAACAGGTTCTGCTCCTAAGTGAATGCTTAGTAATGACAAAATGAATCTTTCTTTGACAAGTGAATGCTTAACATTCACAATGCGTGGGTTATAGTCATCTGACGGAAAGAAGAGATGATGATGATATATTTACTTCCTCTGTGGATCGATATGAGCTATGGGATGATGCATATAAATCATGGATACATTCAGATAACCAGAATTGTAGAATGGTTTAAACTTACTCTCAGTGAGGTGCTACAAAATGAAACCATATTTCATGAGCCTTTTTTTGACATTTTTATTTTCTTACTCTTCAAAGTTTCTTTATAACATTGATGGTAATCTGCTCACATACCCTTCAGCACTGTCCTTATAGCATTGATGATTATCCAGGATAGTAGAATGGTTTAAACTTACTCTTGGTGAGGTGTAAATGGGAAGCCATTGATGATTATCAGCTTGAAGAATTTTCCAATGCTTATAGAAGTATTTTATTGGACATCTTAATAGAGAAAATCTACCCCTTGTACACCATATCTGTTGATATTAGAATAATTGTTTACTAAGAAGTCTAGTTTGAGTAGCACAAAAATGCATGCTTAATAACTCTTGATGCACGGGTATTGAGGTCTATGAATCTCAGTGAATTTGTCTGGGCTCTTATAGTCATCTCACTGAGATAGTTTTAGGGCATTGGGAAATTACTAGAGAACAGTTTTTGGCATTACACAGCTCATCCCAGTCACCTTTATTCTGGGCTTTGTACACTTAAGTATTGTATTGTCATCAGAATTCAGCTATATAAGATTTCTGATGGACTATAGGCATAACATTTATTGGTTTAGGGTTTAGGGTTTAGGGAAATATGTGGTATCCAGGACAGATTGTAAGTGGCTGGGCCTTCATCATGGCCAATTCACTGTATCCCCTGCCGCACACACTGTATCATGCAAATAGAAATGCTGTAGTATTAGCTATAAAAGCCACTTCATAGTATGAAATGTCTGCTTCCTGCTAATTTATATCATTCTTTGCTCAACATGTGTATGGCATGCATTTAAAGCATACACTCGCTGATCAAGATTCCTTGTAAGATAGTGTATTTCATGACCATACTAAAGGTTAATAAATCCGGATTCGAATGATCCAATAACATCTGTTTTATTTTCTCATGTAGAAGATATTCACTCAAAATGTTCTCTAAATTATTGTATATTTGGATTGTAAACTGGAAATATGATTTTTAGGTATTTGCGGGAAGATAAACCTCATGGTTCAGCAGGGGGTCTGTACAATTTTAAACATCTACTTATGGAGGATGATCCTGTATGATATTTTTTGAATCTGTTGCTTCAGGAGAGTGTTACTTTATACAACTAACTGATCATCTGTTATCGACAGAGCAATATCATTGTCATGAATTGTGATGTCTGCTGCAGTTTCCCTTTATCTGAAATGCTTGGTAATTGTTGTTTCATAAATATCTGAAGAAAGTTCTGTGTAGTTACAATGAACCATTGCAAATTGTTTCTCTAAATAACTAATGTCTAATATGTGTGGGACTTCTCGTGTTGAGTCTTACAGCGGCACATTCTAGATATAAGGGTATTGGCACACTACTTGTGAAGAAGGTAATGGAACAAATCTTTTGAAAAACTGCTAGTTTTTACTCGATCTTAAGCAGATTAATAATACCTTAGTTCAGGTATCTGCTGAGTCAGCAAGTCAGTTTGGGGAGCTAGTAGCAGATGCAGATACAGGAGAATTGCTACATTATGCTGAGAAGCCTGAGACATTCGTGAGAATAATTTCTGTCACATGTTTTTTAGCTGATTCAAAATTCAGGTTATCTAACTCTTCTTTCCTTCTGGCTTTGATTTGTTCTGTTTCTGCAGGTCAGTGAATGGATAAATTGTGGAGTGTACATTTTTAGTCCTGAAATTTTCTCAGCAATCCAAGATGTTGCATTTCAAAAGAAAGACCATGGTATGCCTTTGTTGAATGTCTTAGTTTGGGCCATCTTCAATAATAAACAAGATCTTTTCTGATTGTGAATGTATGGTTGCTTTTCTACACATTTATGGGTTTTGCTAGTCGCTTTGGTGAAGATCTGAATCTAGATGCAGGACATCCAATCTAGAACAAGAGAGTGAAAATATCAAACATGAGCATCTAGGAGAGTTGAGCTAGTTATTCTTTCAATACTGAAAAGTGATAGTCTAGTATGATTACTATTGTCCAGTAATAAAGTAGAGAGGTTATAATGAGTGAATATACATATGGAAGAGGGTTCAATGTCATAATTTCATAATTTGACAGATCTGGCAGCCAAGTCTGGGCTCATTTTTGACAAAACAAAGGAAAATCATTTGTTCCATTCACAGCCTAGCACATTGTTTTAATTGTGCTTGATTCAGCTAATTGAAACCTGATTTTAACAAGGCCTAGCTAGTTATGACAATGGTACTGAGAATAATCTAGTACACTAACTTCTGGCTAGTGCAAAATGTAGAAAGGCTATAAATGAGTGGATAGGTTTAGAGCCCCCCACCTTCACTTCCCTAGTGCTCAGATTCTCTCTACAACATATTATTACCTTTTTTAACTTGTTATTTTCTTTTCTTTTGGATACCCAGAAAATATAAACATCTGTACATGGTTTGTCTCATAGGCCTGTGACTGTAGAAGTATACTTGTTTAATTTGTATTTTTTTGTTTGCACACTTTAAGTTATGATGGACTTCTGAAAAATTACTGCCAAAAAGTTTCTGAGTTGATGCGTCCATTTTGACAGCATCACTTCGGAGAGTCTCAAGTTTTGAAGCACTTCAGCTAACAACCAAGTGAGTTTTTTGATAGCAATCTGGATCTTGTCAATCTTTCCATTAATGAATAAAATTCATTACTATTGTCATGCATTTGTAGCATAATTCTGTTAAAACTGTGCGCCGACAGGAACTGCATGATAAAGAGTGACTGACTGACATGGAACATGAAAGGAAGAAACAGAATCCCCACATCATCCATTTCATTTAACTAAGTCTGTTATACTTATACAAGCTTGAAATCCTTAGGATGCCATCAGCTACTGCCTTAACTCTAGAATCACCTACCCATTAACCATGGTTCAGGGGATCTGTTGGCACTTGTTCACATCAACACCCCTCCCCCTCTTCCAATTATCCATCACTTGACCTTTCTGTAAATCATTCCAGTCTTCTGGCATCCCTTCAGTGGGTTCGACGTGCAATGCATTGTCCCAAGGGTGTGCCATGTGTTACCCGTACGAGAGGTACGGGGATGGATAAGGGTGAAATTCTATAGTTTTGTTGTTGTGTATGTGCAAATGTGCACGAGTGTGAGTGTGCATATATGCGTATTTATATGAACACATGCACATGTGTGTGCATATGGATAGATATGAAAGAGTGTGAGAATTTTATGTGAATGGATGTAGGGGTATGCACCCCTATGTATCTAACTCTTATTGTACTATTTAACCCCCACATGGGGCATGAAGGATAATTAAAAGAAAAAGCTTCCTCTCACATTTTTGTCTCATGTCTCTTTCTCCCTCTCTCTCTCCCTCCCTCGCGTTAACCCCCCATGGGAGGCGGGTGGATCCATTCTAGGCGCCACCCCCTACCCCATCATCATTTTGCCTCATTGTATATCCACTAAGCCCATCTACCTCATTGTGATTGTGTGTTTGAGACACTGATGATAACCATGGTTATCTACTACCGCAGTGCCATTACGTAGCACATGTACATGATTGAAGGAAGAAAAACCGAAACGAAGACACTACATCAACATGAACACGCAAATGGGTAGCTCGTTCCCTAGTGAGAAGCTAGACCGGAACAACTTTTCATCTTGGGAGTACAAGATTTGTGGGCCAAAGTTATTGGAGTTATATCAAGGGCGCACACGAAGGAAGCCTCAGAGCACACAATAATTCCAATACAACCCCTGAAGTCACAACGAAACAGAGCAACTGCGTTTTGGCCCTCAACAACCAGTGATGGAGAGAGGAGAGCCCAGTGAACCGGCTAAGCCAACATGCTATCATTGCTGGAATGAGGGCCAGTACGCTAATGACTGCCCAAAAAAGGTGCAACAAAGGCACGAACTGGCCAACCCTCGTAAATAAATTCCGTACACTCTAGGATCCTTCTCCAAACCCACACCTCCCATCGCTATGATGACAACAGAGGTTCAACAAGTCACGACAAGAGGCAACACAAAACTGACAGAATGGGTGACTTGGGATGACATACGAAAGATAGCCAAATTTTGGGTCAAGCAAGCGATTCACAAGAATGCCGACAAGATGCACAAAGAGACAAAGGAACAACCGGCGATGGAAGACACAAGATGGCAAGCCCTAGCTGGCTGCCAAATAACTCTGCCATTGGCAAGACTGCTGAACTTAGTACCAAGGTTCAAAGAAACCCTAATGGCCATACTCACAGAGGAAGAACCACCGGTAGTTTCGATTAATTTTGCTGAACCAGCTGTGTTGGATGAGCAAAATCCGGCAGTTAAGGTAATCATAAATGGCATAGAGGTGCCAAGTGCAATAATCAACAAAGGATCAGATGTCAATGTCATAAGCGCAGCGACCTGCTAGCAACTCGACATTTAGGAATATGAGGTGTGCCCATTCTGGCTAAAGGCCAACACTAGTTCGGTTCGACCCCTTGGACTCATAAGAAATCTAGTAATATCAATGGGGGGAAAGGCCAACACTAGTTCGGTTCGACCCCTTGGACTAATAAGAAATCTAGTAATATCAATGGGGGGTTACCCATTTCACATTTTAGTGGTTTTACTTGAATTAAATGCAACAGGATCCTACCCACTCCTATTGGGGTGACCATCGCTAAGGACTGCCCACATTAAGCAGAATTGGCAGAAGAACATCATCAACTTCCGAATAGTAAAAGCAAGAGTAAGAGTGCCAACTCAGGACCCGGTGTCAAGAAAAAAGAAAATCATCACATTGTACGCCGAAAGCATCAATATGATGGAAGGCCTGGTAGACGAAGAAGTCGACAAGTATTTGGACGAAAATCCGAAATTGGTGCCATTGTTCGAAATCAATGTGGTGGAATTGGTGTTATGAAAATGGTGATGGGGCGGGGGAAACCTAGAATGGCTCCACCCCCCTCTCAAGGGGGTTAACGTGAGGAAGGAAGAAAGTGACGTGAGAGAGAAATGAGAGAGGAAGCTTTTTCTTTTTATTATCATTCATTCCCCATATGGGGGTTAAATAGTACAATGAAGGTTAGATACATAAGGGTGCATACCCCTCCATCCATTCACACCCACAACTCTCTCACACCCTTTTGTATCTATCCACATGCACACATATGTGCATGTGTTCATACAAATACGGATATATGCACACTCACACTCGTGCACATTTGCACATACACAACAACAAAACTATGTGCACGAGTGTGAGTGTAAGTATATACATATATTTGTATGAACACATGCACATGTGTGTGCATGTGGATAGATATAAAAGGGTGTGAGAATTATGTGTGTGAATGGATGGAGGTGTATGCACCCCCACATGGGGCATGAAGGATAATTAAAAGAAAAAGCTTCCTTTCACATTTTTGTCTCACGTCTCATTCTCCCTCTCTCTCCCTCCCTCGTCTTAACCCCCTTGGGAGGGGGGTGGATCCATTCTAGGCGCCACCCCCTACCTCATCACCATTCTCATAACACTTTCTTGGCGACCACGTGGTTCTACAAGAGGCAGCAAACGGAGGATGGATGTCGCCAATCTGTCCAACATATGGACCCCTTCCGCATATAGCAGTGTCATGTCCTTTTTTGTGACCGCTCGTTTCTACGTTGGCACCCGGATCTTGGTCTTCCCTCTCCGGAAGCTGATCGCGTTCTTTTGCCAATTTTGTTTAATATGCGTTGTCTTCAGCCAAGGTCATCCTAATAGCAACGGGTAAGCCCCCGACGCGTTTAGTTGAAGTACAACCATGGAAATCTAGAATGGGTGACCTTGGGAATGGTCTGTAGCGTGAACAAGTAATCAACACTACCTTTTAGGCCTGAAATTCTCCTTCCATGTGGACCATTTGGCTCTCCTATATCTGGTCTCCAAGGCATCCTTGACCAGGAAATTGGCGAGGTGGACAGTGTTGCTCCAAGAGTTCGAATTCGACATATACCACCAACCTGGAGTGCATCATGCAATAGCGGACTACTTAAGCCGGTTAGAATCCGGAGAGTCCAGCGATGGGGTGAAAGATGATTTTTCGGATGATCAATTATTTATGATAATAGCAACCGAACTGGCTGAGACAATGGAGGATCCAGAAGGCAAGTGGCTGATCGACATGACATATTTCCTCAGTATTGGATTGCCATCGGAGGGAATGCCGAGAGATGAAAAGAAACAGTTGGCAGTGAAAAGCCGGAACTTTTGCTTGATCAAAGACATACTATACCACAAAGGGGCAGACGGAGTTTGGAGGCAGTGCGTCCGGAGTGATGAAAAGCCAGCAATACTAAGGGAAGCACATTGCGGAGTAGCCGGTGGACACTACGCAAGGGATGTCACAGCTTGGAAGGTTTGGCAAAGCGGCGTTTGGTGGCAAACACGGCAAAGCACTACCGGGAGTGCAATTTGTGTCCGTTGATGAGTCAACGGACAACACAGGTGAAGCTCCCACATCAACCGATCCTACCATTAGAGTTGTTCCAAATGTGGGGAATAGACTTCGTTCACAAGCCCGATAGTGGAGAAGAGAGTTAAAATCTTTAAGACACGACAAGAGGAGTCGAACCTTGAGGACCATGCGGCAAATGAGTATGATAATGAACAAGATTCAAAGAGTGAGGAAAGTGAAGGATGACTACATCAACCAGACCATGATTGGCACATACTGAATACTATGCAGGTTTGGTGGGGGCAAATGTTGTGATGTAGTATGTTCACGCGAAGAGAAGTGTCACACTCAATATAATGACAAGTCAAAGGTAAGGTTGAAGAGATGACTAGGAAGACTTATGACGGGATGAGATTCAAACCAATAGTCGAGGATCAACACAATGTCATTGGTATATCATGATATAGGTATGGCTACGCCAATTAACCACTTGATCTCTCGATGCAATTAGATACCTCATCTATATAAATAATGATATAGGTATGATACCCCAGCTAAGCATGATCTTGAACCACCCAATCTCCCTATGCAATTAGATATCTCATCTATATAAACACTGAAGAGTGTGGGCGATAATGGTCATACTTGTTTTTTATTCCAATAGTGCTAGGAATTACCTCCAACAACCTTGCGAGAAGATAGGTAACGATGATAGGAAAACCTTTCTACATCCAAGTATCTTTGTAATTTGTGAGAGCAACAAGCATCTTTGTAATTTGTGAAGGCATCTTCCTATCAAGAACTAGAATACATTATAGACTTCTAATGATAAGTTTCAAATATTAAGATTGTTAAGTATTAATATTCTTAAATATCTATTTGCAAGATACTTGAAGATTGAGCTTCTGTATAATGTCATGTTGGGCCATCCAATCTGCATCCCCAACCTTCTTAGAAAAATTATAAGAATTCAAATTCTACAAAAATGAGAGTCGAGTTGAACACAAATAGTAAATACTCAGTTGCACATGCAAAAGAGTTAACTTGAATTAGAAAATTAGTCTATAAAACTTTGAACACTTTATAGTCAATATAAAATCAATGTGAAAATTTGATCTTGGAAACTTTTTCATAAGGGAAAAAAAGATCATGTGGTTGTTCTAGATATTCCACTTTAGGGCTAATGTATTCCAATTTGCAGTTTCACCATCACTCTTGTTTTCATGCAAATTATATTCCCTTGTTGCGAACCTCGAGTAAAACAAGCATAGCCTAAAGTGATAGTATCTCTTGGATACATTAGATATTTGTTAAATATCCAATAAACTCCTACAAATTGGTTTGCATGGATACAATTTGATTTTCTATTAAATTGCTATAAACATGCATTGGTTTCTCGTCAATTTCTACCCTATATACATGAATATATATCATTTTCTTAACTCCATTCCTATCAATTTTGTTTTTTTCTCATGATTTTGAATCATGATAGCATCCAAGAAAAGCAAATTTTTTGCCAATAAGTAGGAAAAAGGTTTCCCAGCATGCTGCCATACGAAACGCCAAACAAATTTTTATTTTGAAAATCAAGTTTTGCAGTGAGCATCGGTACAGAATTTTGAGTTTGCAGAACCAAATGTAAAACCAAAACAAATCTTGTTACTATTCATATAGACATGTATTACCTGTTCGATGTCAAAGATTCGAAGATTCTCGACCATGTAACCAGCCTCATGACTTGTAAGGAGAACCTAGAATGATGAACAAAGAGTTTAAAGGAGATCAGGCACAGATAAAGCACTCAGAAATATAAATCAGAAAATGAAAAAATATCTTTACATGAAATTAGAGCGAAGCATTTTAAGGTCAGATAAATGAACAACGATTTGAAGTCAATTACACAAAGATTGAGCAAGCATATTGAGATCAAATAAAACCATATTAAAACATCTAGAATTTGATGGACAGTAGGCAAAGATTAAGCAAAGATCATGAAATACACAATAAGAATCTGGACAAAGATTCAAACAAAATGAAGCAGGCATATTATAGGATCAGGCAAATGAATAAAACTTTAAAGGAAATAAGACAATCATATTAACTAGCATTAGTCACATGAACTAATATTTTATGGAAATTAAGCAAAGATTAAGCAAAGCACATTAAGATCATATATAAACATAATACGGACAAATGTTGATAAGAACTCAGATAAATGTTAAATAAGCAAATCAAGAAATGCCGACTTACTCCATCTTCAAGCTTTAGAAATGCCGGTCTTTCTGCTGTCTGAGCTTAGGTCATGGGGAAATTTGACGTTCCTTTATCCTCTTCTTCTCCTTCTTCGTCTTCTGTCAGTTTGTGGTTGGTTACACAAAAGGAGACGAGTGAGAGAGTGACATTTTCTGCAGTTCTTGGGAGGTTCTTGCAAAATTCTTAATATTTTTTTACGTATTTGATCTCTCTCTCTCTCTCTCTCTCTCTCTATATATATATATATATATTTCTAAACGGTTTAAATGCTTTCGTGGTTCGGCTCGGTTAAACTCTTAAATTTTCTAAATGGTTCAGTTATAAATGGAAATGCCACTATAAAACGTATGAGTTGAACCCATGAGTCCAGTTTAAATGCTGTCGTGGTTCGGCTCGGTTAAACTTGTAAATTTTCTAAACGGTTCAGTTTTAAACGGAAATGCCACTATAAAACGTATGAGTTGAACCCATAGTCATTTTAAACGGAAATGCCACTATAAAACGTATGAGTTGAAACCATAGTCATGGGTTCCGTTTAAAATGACTATGGGTTCAACCCATACGTTTTATAGTGGCATTTCCGTTTAAAACTGAACCGTTTAGAAAATTTAAGCTGAACCTCGAAAGCCTTTAAACCGTTTAGAAAAAAATATATATATATATATATAGAGAGAGAGAGATCAAATAAGTAAAAAAATACTAAGAATTTTGCAAGAACTTCCTGCTCCTCCTCCCAAGAACTGCAGAAAATGTCACTCTCTCACTCGCCTCCTTCTGTGTAATCAATCTCACTCGCCCCCTTTCTGTGTAACAATCTCACTCGCCTCCTTCTGTGTAACCAATCTCACTCGTCTCCTTCTGTGTAACCAACCACAAACAGACAGAAGACGAAGAAGGAGAAGAAGAGGATAAAGGAACGTCAAATTTCTCCATGGCCTCTGCTCAGATAGTAGAAAGACCGGCATTTCTGAAGCCTGAAGATGGAGTAAGCCGGCATTTCTTGATTTGCTTATTTAACATTTATCTGAGTTCTTATCAACATTTGTCGGTATTATGTTTATATATGATCTTAATGTGCTTTGCTTAATCTTTGCTTAATTTCCATAAAATATTAGTTCATGTGACTAAGGCTAGTTAATATGATTGTCTTATTTCCTTTAAAGTTTTATTCATTTGCCTGATCCTATAATATGCCTGCTTCATTTTGTTTGAATCTTTGTCCAGATTCTCATTATGTATTTCATGATCTTTATCCATTTGCTTAATCTTTGCCTATTGTCCATCAAATTCTAGATGTTTTAATATGGCTTTATTTGATTTCAATATGCTTGCTTAATCTTTGTGTAATTGACTTCAAATCGTTGTTCATTTATCTGACCTTAAAATGCTTAGCTCTAATTTCATGTAAAGATATTTTTTCATTTTCTGATTTATATTTCTGAGTGCTTTATCTGTGCCTGATTTCCTTTAAACTCTTTGTTCATCATTCTAGGTTCTCCTTACAAGTCATGAGGCTGATTACATGGTCGAGAATCTTCGAATCTTTGACATCGAACAGGTAATACATGTCTATATGAATAGTAACAAGATTTGTTTTGGTTTTACATTTGGTTTTGCAAACTCAAAATTCTGTACCGATGCTCACTGCAAAACCTGATTTTCAAAATAAAAATTTGTTTGGCGTTTCGTATGGCAGCATGCTGGGAAACCTTTTTCCTACTTATTGGCAAAAAATTTGCTTTTCTTGGATGCTATCATGATTCTAAATCATGAGAAAAAGACAAAATTGATAGGAATGGAGTTAAGAAAATGATATATATTCATGTATATAGGGTAGAAATTGACGAGAAACCAATGCATGTTTATAGCAATTTAATAGAAAATCAAATTGTATCCATGCAAACCAATTTGTAGGAGTTTATTGGATATTTAACAAATATCTAATGTATCCAGGAGATACTGCCACTTTAGGCTATGCTTGTTTTACTCGGAGTTCGCAACAAGGGAAGATTCGAAATCATGAGAAAAAGACAAAATTGATAGGAATGGAGTTAAGAAAATGATATATATTCATGTATATAGGGTAGAAATTGACGAGAAACCAATGCATGTTTATAGCAATTTAATAGAAAATCAAATTGTATCCATGCAAACCAATTTGTAGGAGTTTATTGGATATTTAACAAATATCTAATGTATCCAGGAGATACTGCCACTTTAGGCTATGCTTGTTTTACTCGGGGTTCGCAACAAGGGAATATAATTTGCATGAAAACAAGAGTGATGGTGAAACTGCAAATTGGAATACATTAGCCCTAAAGTGGAATATCTAGAACAGCCGCATGATCTTTTTTTTCCTTATGTAACAATTTCCAAGATCAAATTTTCACATTGCTTTTATATTGACTATAAAGTGTTCAAAGTTTTATAGACTAATTTTCTAATTCAAGTTAATTCTTTTGCATGTGCAACTGAGTATTTACTATTTGTGTTCAACTAGACTCTCATATTTTGTAGAATTTGAATTCTTATAATTTTTCTGAGAAGGTTGGGGATGCAGATTGGATGGCCCAACATGAGATTATAGAGAAGCTCAATCTTCAGGTATCTTGCAAATAACTATTTAAGAATATTAATACATTACAATCTTAATATTTGAAACTTATCATCAAAAGTCTGTAATGTATTCTAGTTCTTGATAGGAAGATGCCTTCAAAGGAACTGCATGAAAATTAAAAATGGGCATATTACAGGTGGGTTCAACTAACAAGTCTTTTGTAATGCTGATACATTCCTAAGACTGTGATACATAGGAATTGAGGGCCTTATTTCTGATTTGAGCTGTCCCAAGTGACATATATAGTAAACAGGGTTCTCTTTTCTAACCATGTCTATACTTGCATTGTGGAAAAATACCAGAGATTACTTGCACCTCACCACTGTTATAGAATGAATATTCTTCCATGTGCCACATTCTAGAATTGGAAGTTAGGAATTTGGGATCCTATTTATGATTTGAACTGTCCCACATCTCTGAATAGTAACAAGTTTCTCTTTCCTAACTTTGTATCCATTGGCAAACAGTGAGTTGGTTGTATGTTGTAACAAGTCCCATGCCCCTTTTTCACTGCATTCATTGATTATGTGGTCGAGTTACATTCTATGTAGGATCATTTAATCCCATAACATTCTTCCTAGTATTACCAACTCTTCCAAAAGGTAAGGATTGACAGTTACACTGCATTATTCTTTATTAATTGATAGACAATCTTAGAGTTGAAAATAGAAGCAAAATGCAGAATGTGCATGCATGACTTCAAATGAGCTGCAATTATGTATTAAATGTCTGGGAAATGACTCATCTTTCGTACTGTTTCATTTTTCAGGCACACTATAATACCATGACACACTCAGATGATTTTGTGATGGGAGTAAGTACCATGTATTATTAATATTTAAATAGGTACATCATGTATTTGTTTCTTTATTTTTACTCATTCATAGTCTTTTTGCTGTGAGGATAGAGTAGGGGAGGTCAAAATCAGAATCAAAATTTGAGAGCCAGATCATTTCACACACATTGAGAAATAATCAGCTTCTCAAGTTGCATTGCATGGATGCTTTATGAATCTTACTTCAGATTAGGTTCCCAGAACCTAACCACAAAATTTTGGGGTTTGAGGAGTTGAAAGAAATGCTTCCAAAAACGTGAAATGAATTGGAGGCCATGAATGGACTTGCCACTTTGGTTGGCAACTGCAGATTGTTGTTTCATGTAAGATTCCAATAACATTGTGGATCCAAAAATGCATAGGGAGGTTTAGTTAAAACTCCACTGGGTTAACTTGCTCTTTGATGTGGAAAGGGCCTAAGTGCCTGTAGACCAACTTAACACAAAGAGCATGTTTTCATGATGTTTCAATGTAGAAGGGAGAGCTTATTTCTGTCCATGAAAGTCAGGGCAGTAGGCTGTTGGCAATAGGTTTCTTCTTTGTGTCATTCTTGGACATGGATCAGTTCTGTGATTAGGTCTTGATGGATTCCCTCAAGTATCTGTAAAATCTTTCGAGTATATACCCCTTTCGAGTAACACCAAAGGGTTTATTTGACACTCAAAATCTCTAGCTGGTGCCCCTACTTGTTTGTTAAAATTGTTACCATACAAAAGTTGTTACCTGCTACCGTTGATTCGTGGGCTCTTCGACCGGCTCCAAAGTGGACGTATATTCTCCAAAGTCAATATTTGAGGTGCTTACAACCTGGTTCCTATTAAGCCTGGTGGTGAATGGAAGGCCAGGTTTTTGAAACACTCTATGGGTAGTTTGAATATATGGCAATTGTTTGGGCTCACAAATGCACCTGCTGTTTTCCAACATATGATGAATGACAACTTTCAAGAGTATTTAGATCAGTTGGTCATCGTCTATCTCAATGACATCCTAATCTTCTCACCAAAACTGGGGGAACGCACCCAACATGTTTATCTAGTCCTCGTCGAACTCCAGGAATATGGACTTTACACCAAAAGTGAAAAATGTAAATTTGATAGTTATTCCGTAGAGTTTCTATCATTGGTTCAGGTGGATAGATTGGGTAATAGCAGGCCACAATCAGTTGAATCACAGCTCTGTCATCCTTGTCATTGACAAATAAAGGCCACTCTCACCTTGCACTGAAGGTGATTTCCTTGCTCTGGAATTCTTTGCATTTTGGAGCGGTTCATGTTGGAGATTCTTCAAAGGAAAGCATTTCGGTCTACCTAAATTTAGAATCTTAGGTGTTTACATCACTAGATTCTAAGTAACCTATATATAGTTGTATTTATTTTGGCCTGTTGTTTTCAAGATGAGACAACATTTTAAGATGCACTCTCTTGTTCGGTCTTCTAGGCCATTTTGGTCTCTTAAAAAATGTTCATATATCTTTCTTTCTTTCTTACTCAGCTCAAGTGGTAACAGTTTGATTGTTGAATGAAGAAACATTTTAAATTTAATAATTCAATGCTGAATTTACTCATTTCAGGCACTAATATCACATGACAAATTTGGACTTTTGATTCATGAGCTTTTGGTCATAGAGGTATTCAATAGGATATTCATTTATTTCACAGTATTAAGCTCCATTCGTAGGTGCATTTGATTTTTAGTGTTTGTTCTACATGCCCATAAGAAACAGAACTAACAAAAATATCTTTTTTAGATATGGCTGGCGAAAGTATTTCCTAAAATTGCTCAAAAGGTTACAAGTGATTTTTCAACAGTTCACTTGACATTGAGTATCTACCATGAAGGTTCCATAACCAACTTGCTGGAGGTATGAAACTTGGAGATTTAGGCTTTCATCTTATATATTCATATGTATTGTAGTGGACCACCTATTTTAAAACATTGCAGCCCAAATATGGTAAACCAATACTCTTACCAATCAAGTATGGAATGACAAGTTTTCCTTGTAAAGTTGATGTCCAAAAGCCAAAGGTTCTCGATCAGCCATATGATATGCATTACCTATCTCCACCTGAGAAATAAAGTGTTTTCTCATATGACAAGGTTTTCATATGAAGGGTCATATATCTTCCCAATTGAATTGAATTTAACATATGAATATTTAAACACAAAGGAAAATTACCCTTAGTATTCCTTTATGTAATCATTATGCAACATGCACAAATAACTTTCCTAATTAGTAAATGCCAAAGTTCATCCACAAAAGGCTTCACAATGCTGTGGGAAAGAAATCAAGCAGAAAAATTATGCTATACATAACAAGTGCAACATTCACTCTGCTGATATTGTAGGATGTGTAGCTATATTCAAGGGATAATATCCAACCAAGATGTTTGACTTGGAATGATGCAAATTGATCTCAGGTACTCTTATATCATCAAGATGCATGTGAGGCAATGGGATCAGATGCACTTCTTGAGGTATTTTTCTCATTAATTTTATCTTCGTAGCTATGGTGCATCTTGCGTGCACAGTTGAAATCATAATGTATTTTTTGGTTTTGAAGCTAAATGTTAGACATTTCACCCATTTAAACTGAAATCCAAAGTCAACCTAACTAGAGAAATTGGGTCGTTGAGAATTAAAATGATATCTTATTGGATTTTAAATGATACCAGAGAAATCATCGTATTGAGTAGAGATACGATGACATCTAGTCCATTCTATGAATGAAGTGGTTGAAAAATATTGATGTTCCTTATGATCGATCATTCAGTGTATTCTCATTGCAATGGAGTGTTTTGTCGATGCTATGCTGTGGGTGGTTGAAATACATCTATGTTGCGTTGTTCCTTGGGATGGTGCATTTAGTAACATGCTTTGGATATGGCAGTCTAAAAAGTTAATGCGCCTTGAGATGGAATTTCTTTGATGTGTGAATTTGTGATCTAGTTTATGACTTTGATTATTTCTTTATTTGTTTTTGTATTGTGCCCCTTTCCTCTTTCTAATGGGGAAGTAATAAGATTTGTTGGATACACCATTATACACATCATGGTACTTTGAATTCCAGTCAGTTGGACTGGGAAAGAGGAAAAAGCTACACATTTGTAGCTTCTGCTGTCACATGCACCAGGCATGCAGTCACCTGAATTGAGTAGAAAATGCTACGTATTCATAGATGTATTAAGCATCAAATCAGGAATGTGTTAGTGCAGATGTAAGATCTGTTGTGGTTCCAGCCAGTCTATGTCGTCAAAGTTATCTGGTGCAGATCAAAACTAAGGCATGAGGGAGCAGCAAGCAGAATGATTTACTGCATAAACAGATTCTGCCAATTATATGTTTGGAAAGAAATGTCGTTCCATCAGGATCATATTGGTCAGTGTGTTTGTCTGTTTAGCAATTGGATTTAGTCCTTGAGAAGTTTGAGTTTGCAATCTTCCACATGACTAGAGCAGAATGTGCAGTTATGGAAACATGTCTCAAATAGAAACAGGGGAACTAAGTGTATGACACCTTTTCCTCTCTCAAGAAAAATTCTGGTTTTGATATAGTTATCCATACTTTAGCAAGATTGACTGACAAATATTTATCCATAAAAATGACTTTAAAGCATTTAGATGTATTTGTAGCCCTCCAGAAAGTTGGAGATCAACGCAATGTCATTGGCATATAGTAGTATTAGTTTGGCGGCTCCTGCTAACCATGTTCCTGAACCATCCAGTCTCTCTATGAATTTAGATATCTCATCTATATATAAATATTGTAGGGAGTGAGTGATGGTGGACATCCTTGTTTTACTCCAAATTTGCTAGCCATGATCTCTGACAAACCAATAGGAGTGATACTTTTTGTGACTCTGATTTGTATAGTGCATAGATTCCCCATTGCATATCTGCTAGTACTCCAAGTGAACCTAGTTGCTGAATGAGCTGAGCATGTTGTGTTGTGTTGAAGGCTTCCAGACATCCACAAAGCAACAATAGATTCTCCTTTTATGGTTTCTTGCATCCTCAATAAAGGCTTGGGGGTCAATGTGTAGTCCAAAGTTGTGAAACACTTTTGGAAACCTGCCTGTCTGGCTTTCCAAAGTTAATGATGTTCTATATTGTCATAGAGGAATATTGAATTAAACTATAGCATAGTCATTCCTTAATAACATTAATTACAATAAATCTATTTCTAGTACCCTGCTAATGAATCTCAATATTATCTCTAGTGAAGGATGTTTTCATACTTGTATTAATCAACAGTTAGATTCTTACTTCAAGTTATTTTGATTGTGCAGCTGGCTGATTTTTGCTATCGCAAGCTTTTGTATCTCAATACAAATGGAAAAGAAGATGTCACATATAAAGGTCTGTTTGTTTTCTGAAATAAATCTTTCATCCTTAAATACATCCTTACTGCTGTAAATCGGGGGTAATCTTCTATTTCATTTTATTCAAAAAATTGATGCTCTATTTATTTATTTCATAGAAATAAAGAAAGAAAGATATGCCAACATCTTTTTAGAGGCCAAAATGGCCTATAAGACCAACAAGAGATTACATCTTCAATGTGGTCTCGTCTTTGAGAACAAGAAAGCAAAATAAATGTTACCGAGTAAAAAAAGTAAATAAGATAAACAGAGACTAAAGAATCCTGCTATTATTAATACATGTAAGATTCTCAAGTTAGATCTCTAGCATAGGCTGATCCAGAATGGAGAGGTCTCTGGATCGAATGTAGCACTTCTCTTCTGATGGTCGGACATAATGGCCCTTATCTGTTGATGACAAGGTTGGTGAGATTGTGGTCCTTGAGGCCGGTCCTATGTGCACGGTAAATTTCTGTTGCCCAATCTATTGTAACCTGTTTGTTATGTCCTGGTCAAGAGCCCATTTGTGTAACCCTTGATTGACTTGTAGCATGCGTAGGAGTGATGGGGCTAAAGAAAGTTGTGATTAGTCTTTGTTGATGAGCATGTGGTTCTACTATTGTCCTTCAATAAATTTTCCTTGTGTCTCTTGAGCTCTATCAAGAACCGTTGTGTCCAAGCACCGTTGGTCCTCATATTCCACTACCTTGCATAGTGGGCCAAAGCCTTGCTTAAAGAGGAAATGGTATCTCCCTTTTATTTTATAGAGAACTCTACAATGATAAACATAGTGTTCTTCAGATTCCACTCGTTAATGACACAATTGGCAAATTATTTCTTGTAGAGGTATTTATGCATATCTACCTACCGCAATCTCTAACTGATATGATGAAGTTTGCAGCTGCCCTATCAAATTGTGCAGCGCGTAGAATAGATGTATGTCCATATAAGATGGCCTGATGATGAATCCATCCTCTGATGTGTGTACAAAGTGAGTCTTATAGGGTGCCATCATGGTCTTTGTATTTCATTACCTTGCAAAGTGGACAAACGCCTTGCTTGAAGAGGTAGTGGTACCTCTCCCTTATTTTATAAAAAATAGTACAATAACGAAACTAGTGTTCTTTAAATTCCACATCCTGATGGCGTAATTGGCAAATCCGTTCATACTTTTGTGTGCACATCTGCCTCTCTCAATCTCTAATGTGGTGAAGGGTCCTGACTTACCCTATCAAACTGCGAAATTTATAAGATAGATGCACATCCACATGAGAGGACCTTATGATAAATCCATTGTCATGTAAAAATAGGGTCTTAGAGTGCACCATCTCCTTGCTGATGATATCAGTTTGGATCACTTGTTCTATTGTTTTCTAGTTTTATTTTGGTCATGTCCAAGTGTGGACATTCAAAGCTATGTTGGAATGGTGGTAGTGCATTTATAGTTAATGCGATCCTTATACAAGCTTGTCTTGATTCCATCTTTTATTATTTGTAAACATTCATTGTGAAACCTACATCTGTTTAACAATTTAACAATTTCGATTTGACATTTCTTTACTTCGGTACAATCTGTTTTGTAATTGTTCTGAGACAAACCGTACTCAAGTAGTTGTCTTATGATTTAGAAAAAAAAGCTAAAGATTTTGTCAACATGACTATTCAACAGGAATTTGAAGAGAAGGTATATTGTATATGAAATATTACATGTGGATTTGATGGAATGTATTAGATAAAAATCTAAGTAATAAATCAACTCAATTGAAAAATATGTTAACCTCTCTATGAACTCAATTTCAAATTTTCCTTGTAAAAATGTCTTGGTACATCTTGTGATGGAAAAGTGTGCTAGCACTGAAAATGTTACAAACCAATGAATTTAACTAGATTAGAAAACGGCCCAAGATACCAAATATTCCCCTTAGTGAAGCATGTAATGTTATGAGCTTAGATTGACTGAAACTTTTGCATTCGAAAGATATCCAACATGGGCCAATCTAAGATCAAGAGATCTCTGAAGTAAAGGAAAGCATCTTCAGTGTCAGGTGACATTGTTCTTATCCGAAAACATCCTTGTTCATATTCCATTACCTTCAGGAGTGGGGCAAAACCCTGTTAAAAGTGGCACTAGTATCTCCCCCTTATTTAATAAGAAATTTACAGTGGCAGCCATAATGTCTCCAATCGAACAACCTAATCACTTTGTTCTGTTGATATGTTTCACTTCCCCCATTTCATGCACTATATAACTCTATGTCATTGATGTAAAGAATAAAGAACACCAATGGGGGAAATCTTCCTTCATTTCGATGGTGCTAATTTATTTGAAAATCTGAAAAATCTCCTGCCTTGCTTTACCTTCTCTAATGATCCATCAAATTGTCAAGGTATGAGAGTCTACTTCAACTATTTCTGGCTTCTAGCTCTCACCCCCATGTTGGTGAGCCGATTTGGTTTAGCTCACGTTCTTGAAGTGACTCATACAACTAGGCACAATTATGTCCAGTAATTGTAGTCCTATAGTTCTCAACTCCATAAATCTTACAGATAGTGTAACATAAAATAAAGTTAAATATTCATTAACATCTTGAAAAGATCACACTAAGACATGAGATCTAACAAAGATTACAACTGCTTATGGTGATTCATGGGCATGTTTTTAGGTATCATTCACACGATTTCAGACAAGCATGTGTGCCTTGACAATATTACGGTAGTTTTCTCTATGTTTATAACAATTAGCTTAGATATAAAAATTTACTCTCGGTATATAAATGCAGGCATGGCTTAAATGGTGAACTGATTATGAGACAATGTGTAACATGCCTTACATATATTATGAGACAATGGTGGTTGCCTAGTGCAAGCTATCAAATCTCTTGTATATAGTATCAGTGGCGCAGTTTGCAATCATCTGTAGCTCTTTTTGTTGATATCTCTAATTGTATTATGAAAAAATAATTCTGCGTATAATTGTATGACCTTCCTAAAAATAAATTGATAGTAGACTTTACAAAGGGTCGTTGTTTGGAAATGAACCAAAATATTAAATTGTATGTAGAAACAGATTGAACATTCAAAGCATACCAAATCAACACTTTCAAGAGACTATTAGAACTTTATGATTCCTAAATGTATCGTTCATTTTAGGTATCTAACGGATTACATCAATGTTTTACCACTGTGCATAATGGTAAGCTTGTGTCTCATTTCGTACTCTAGAGGCTAATGTTTATGTAGCATTAGCGATCCAAGTTAATATGATTATATTAATTTTTCCTTCAGGCACGTTTTATAGACAAACATGATGTTATCATGAGCCTTGTCCCATTAGTTGAAAATCCTCCATGGAGGAGAGAGTATTGGAAAGGAAGCACGCTCATGGTAATCTTCTCATTTTTTATGAATTAAAGCATTATTGTTTATTTCTTGTTTTCAAGTATGCGTTTCAATCTATGTTGACATGGAAACAAACCATCTCTTGTTCCACTCTCTAAGCACTCTGTCAAGAACAACCATTTTGATCCCATCACCTTTTGTTGTTTCCTGTTTCTGAATGTCTGTATGACTATGGGGTAAATATGATTTTTGTTCTGATATATAATACCATTTACCCCATGGAAATCTGTATTTTTGTGTGAAAAGTAAATATCTATGTTATATATAAATTATGATTATTTTTTGCTTCTTTTAGATCGAGAAGTATGCTGAAGGAAAATGGTTACAAGTTTCAAAAGAAGACTATTTCAAGGTCACAAAATCTGACGCACAGGTCGACATAAAGTCTAATAGTGCATTGCCTTTTTCTAGTACTTTTAATAATATGCTTTATTACAAGAATCTAACCCTAATTACAGGTTTGGCTAGCCATCTATAACCTCATAATGGAACCCAATTGCCGATCTCGATATAAGTACAACGATTTTCATCGTGATCAAGTTGTTAAGGTAGAAGCCAATGAAAGGCGTTCTTAGATGTTGTGAAGGAAATAGAAATTATCAATGCAGATAGAGTAGTTTGTAACAAACTGGAACCATAAATGCAAGAAATATTGCATGTTAATAAGAAATGGTAGAAAGGCCCTTTTTTGAGCTCAGTGATTACAAATAATATGGAAATGTCCTATTTATTCTTTGTCATCTGTGTAAAAGATTTTCTGTTTCAGGCTTAATATAATTGCCACTAATATATGTTTTATCTGTATAGTTGCAAAAGCATCTTAATGATGTCCTTGTGGATCAGATTCCAATTTTAAAGGAACTTCAATGGGTATGTCTTTCTTGCAAATTAGTTTTGGGTGATTTTAGTTTACCGTAACTGAACAAATATTTTTGAATTAACTGTAGGTTCTAGAAGAGATTTCTCTCAATGTGAAGCCCAAATTTGAAGAGAAGCAAATAAGCTCTTTAATTCTGGAACAGGTTATTAGAAAATATTTTGGAGTCGACTTTGTACAAGCACATTATAAAGTGCATATTAAAGATGCTTTCAATTTTGTGTACTATATGAATCGACATAGACTTAATAATAATTATGTATAAATAATTTATAATGTATTTATGCTAGGCATGGAGAGTTGTGTTCCATATCTTCTTATTTAGATGTATGTATTCTACATGCGTACACATGGCATTGATCTGTTGCTGAAACTAGCTGAAGTTTCTTACTAATTAGAAATAGCCCAGAGAAAGTATTCCTGATATTGGTTTATGTTTGACAGTTGAGTATGAAATAGTCTTCTGTGGCCATCCTCTTCATGGTTTACTAATTAGAAATAGCCCAGAAAAAGTATTCCGGATATTGGTTAAGGTTTGATGGTTTGAGTATGAAATAGTCATCTGTGGCCATCCTCTTCATGGTCAATAGCATACATAATCTTTTCCTTAGAGAGAAATATTCCTGAACTGAATTTACACATGCAGGTTCCTGTATTGAGAGAGAAATTGCTCGCGTCTAGAAATTGGGGTGAGTGAAACTCTCCTATCTTGAATGGAAAGGGCCAATTTATCCTAAGTGTTTATAGTGAAACCCTCCTATCTCTTAAGTAAGTATTATTATTAATACTACTTACTTAAGAGATATTGTGAATTTATTCTGCTTTGATATGTAAGAGAAGAATTGTAAAGTTCATTTCATATACGTTAATTATAATTAGTTTTTGTACTCCAGGTTACTAAATATATCTTTTTGTTTAATATTAGATCGAATTGCGGAAATGCAACTTGTGTCAACGTACTCTACGTCAGAATCGTCACCATGCCATATTAAGGAAATGTTAAGAATGTTTCAGTTTGGGGTATTTTGTTTTTCTTAATTATCTTTTACTTGATTTTCTAAAAAAATGGAATTTACATTTTGAATTACATAATTGTAGACTCGGCAAATTTAATGATCAAATGAAATTAAATATAATGTTAATGGCAGCGAAAGCCTAGAATGACAACTTTAAAAATGACAGATTAATAAATGTTAAAGAAAGTAGAACAAATAACAACCCTCTAGTTGAGAACAAGTAGGATAAGCTCCAATAGGGATGGGGTGAAAGGATGTTGACCCTTTGGCTGTAATGACTCTATTTGTTGGCAACCTAGTTTGAGAAATTGACATCCATAGGTAGTGGAAAGTGCTTTATCTGTTGAGAGGTTCACATAGAATCATCGTCTTGATTGTATAGAACCTCAGGATTATGACAGATGTCTCAGGGATGTGAACCTGTTCTAGCATTGAAATTCCAAGTGTAGAATACTCCATAATCGCCGCTACCAGGTAAATATATTCCTTTCTTCCATCCTCCTGCTTAATCTAGAACCACTGGGAGCAAGATAACATAGGTAATCAATAGAGTACAGGAGGATCCACAAGAAACATGCCTCAGAATCTCATGTAACAATATATATGCAGCTTTAATATATATATATATATAGTCTTCACTGTCAAGCCACACTTTAATAAATAATATTTCATTATTCCTGTATCCAAATTTAATGCATAATACTCAACTGTCAACCTCTGCCATAGAGTTATTGTCAACAATTTCTTGCTTGATACTCTTCTTGACTATGTCCAACCCTGATTGCTTATCCACAATCAGTCAGGATTTCTGTGCTTGTTTCCTTTGAGTATGTTGCCCAACTGTTTTCATCCACAAATAATGGATAAAACAAGTTTTCTCATGACAATATCTGTGTGTGTCATTTTACTAGGAATCCATGGAAGCACCTAAATGTGCATCATGTGGAGGTCAGGCAGTGCAAAGGTGCTCAAGGTGTAAATATGAATGGTTGGTTTTCTCAAACTTCTTGTGAACATGACACTTGTATGAATCAGTGTGAATTGAGACAACGAAGGCCATGTTGTCTCTAACAAGTTAAACATCAATAAACCGACTATTAATTGTCCTTATGCCATGCACATAATATAGGCCATGTTAGTTTCCATACATGTGATTCAAATGAATGGATGTTTTCTTGCAGGTATTGTGGCAAGCCTTGCCAAAAGAAAATGTGGACAACGCATAAAAAGATTTGTGACATCTTGAAAAACCATACTTGAGTTTTAGTACATGAAGGATTAGGATTTAAAAATATAGAGAATGCATAGTGTCATTTACCATTATATGTTAGGCCTTCAATTATCTTTTGTAAATGTACAAAGCAAGCTCTAGTTTTGACATGGTGTAAAAGGTGGATTCACAGTCACCATGAAATGGTGTTTGTTTAGATAACTATGAAATTTCATATGGATCCCTATTTAGCAAAGTATGATTCTTATACGCATGTGGTTCCTTAATGTGAGAATCAAAAGTATGTTTGAAGAACTATGATGCTCGGCACGTATTTACATATCTATATAACTTGGGCTAGGGTAAAATGGTCGATTTATGGACAAAACTACAATGTTGCACATTAGTTTCGTAAACAAGATTGCAACATTGCACATGGAATGTTTTGATTGTACGCAAGACTACAAATGTATAAAGCGTTGTGTAGGGTTGCAATAACATGTGTGTAGTGTTAGGTGAACGTATACATGTGTGCAATTGTTGGGCACATGATTGTTGGTAGATCATATGTGATACTTGTTTCTCCAGGAGTCTTGTGTATTGTAGTTGGATAGCTCTTTGCTAAAGTAGTTCTGTGTTTTGAGCATGCACTCTTTGCTTGTGTCACACCAATATGTAGAGAAAAGAGTGAATCAACACAGTCGTGTTCTTGTACATTCAAAGAATTGGAGTTGTTTAGATTGGCATGGATTCTTGATTCTTTCTTTAAGAATAAACACATGTTTAGAATAGTACGATCCACAGATATTGGAAAAGACAAGGAAGGAGACATAAACATGGGAACTAATTACAAAAATTATCTTGATGTCTCTTTCCTAAGATGGTATATTCGTACTTTGAAGCACCAAGTCTCGATGTGTAAATAAGGCATACACATGTGAGGTCAACCTTCGTGGTGTTCTCTATAGTGTGACACTCAAGTCATAACCCCCTCTTAATATATCATCAGAGCTCTTACAAATTGCAGTCTATGCAGAGCATGTAAAAAGCAAGTGATGCTCATTCTCTACTAGCCCTTTCTTGCTTACCTTTGATACCTAGGTTGTGTGATCAAGTGTGAAGGAATGTTAGGGCTCATGTCTTTCATGATTGATGTTTGCAATGTAATATTTTAATTTTATCCTTTTAGTATCTCTGCACTTCTTAATTGATCAATTAATCTTTCCTCGATAACTACATATTTCATAGCATCAATTGAAAGCTCTAGGAGATCTTCCACATCCAATCTTTTGAGCCATTTTTTTATGTCAACTACCCAACCGGATGAGAGAATTTTACTCTTCCAACATGAGTATTCACGTCTTCTAAGACCAAATTTGACCCATGAGACAATTGGTTACAATAATGGGATGTATACCCAATTATCAAAAATAAAAATAAAATAAACATAGATAAAAGAGTTTTAGTGTGGTACAAAAGATGTATGGGGTTTAACATATTCTATAATGTAAATGGCTATGTATTGAGACTAGTTTCATTTTTATCGAAGTCTCTCAAAAAGGAGCGGGGGTTCAAAGGGTTTTGATGCGAGTGTGGCCCATGGTCTCCATGTAAAAGGTATTCTAACCATAACTTTTAGGTGGGGTAACACATGTTCCCTTATCTTCTTAATTGCTTCTACATAACGAGGGACTTTGAGACCCAGTATCCGAGGGCGTTTGGTTGTTCTTTGGTTTTCAACTTTAGCGAGGGAGATGACAAGTGGTGCAATTGTGTCCATGTTCATTGTCCCCCATTGTTCCTGAAAACTACGATGGTTACATATTGGTGAATCTTAGAAAGGTATGGTTAACATTTTGTAGCTTATTCTCTCTATGTTATTTTAGCTCTAAGATATACCTATCTATTGTCTTTATATCTAAGGTATCCAATAGTTGGAAGAACATGGGAGTTAGTCCTCGTATGTCTTGGTATGTTTCCTTTATCTGGACATAAGCTAGACACTTTCATGTAAAGTGATACTCATCCTCTATCTCTATGTGACATAAACTGCATATACTTTCCTTTAGCAGAACCATTTTCAATCTCAAGTTGGTGAGATGACATGTGAAGTTATCCGATGGCAACCCTTAGTGCATTTGGTAAAAATGTATCTGAATATTTTGGTAGTATAATAAAATCTAACTTAGAGAAATGCATGAAATATTCCTTACAATACAACATTTTAAATGGGAGTGGCTCTACTATGTTGATACATTTATGTTGAGTGTAAATTTGCCATATTTCTTGGCGTATCACTTTATAATGGTCCTCATGAGAGATTAAAGTTTTATTGGTCTCGTAGTTGTACCTAAGAGGATGTAGGTTATTAATGTTTAGGTTGTTTGCAAAAAGCCAACTTACCACAGTGCTATACCAAGAGCTAGTATAACTGAACTCATGTCATAGTTTTGGTTTGCTTTGGAGTTGACGTGATAATATAATCACCAATGGTCTCTCTAATTGTGTCCACATGAAAGGTGGTAGCCCTGGAGCCTAAACTGCCGCTACATACATGAGGGAAGGGGTTATCCGTACAAAAAGACCGTCTTGACGTCCATTTGCTCAAGCTTTAGGTCTTTTATCGTGACGACTCCTAGTAGGAGCCGAAGGGTCATTATCTTGACTATTGGTGAGAAGATTTGATTGTAGTTGACTTCATGTTCCTGCTTAAACCCCTTTGGGACAAGCTAAGCTTTGTACTTGTGTTGGTACAAACTAGATACGAATTTGTATCTGAAAACCCACTTTCATGGCAATGGCTTTCTGCCGGCTAGTAGTGGAACCAACTCCCATATGTCGTTTTCTTTGATAGAGTCCATCTCGGTTTTCATGGCTTTACTCCATGTTTCGACATCTGATGTAGCTATAACTTCTTCGTATGAGCATGTTTTGCCTATGTTCATATAGTTGACGTAGTCCAAGCATGATTAATAGAACTGTTGGCTTTCAGACTCGTCTCAATCTCCTTGGTGTCGATGTAGTCGGTTCAACTTCTTCATCTGGGGTGGGTGCCCAGTTGGCATTGTGTGAACCCCTGTTTGATGGAGATCTTATTGGGATCCACTATTGCAATTTCCTTGCGTCTGTGTTGAATCTACCCCTAAAGCCCTACCTCGAGAGTATTCGGCCAACTCATTTGGGTCGTCGTTGGTTCGGATTGGTCAGTCAGCTCTTTAGCCGATTCGGTCCTAGTGGTCAACTCTTTAGCATGTTCAATTTTGTTGGTTGACTCACTAGCCAATTCGGGTACAGTATTTATCTTGGGCTGGACTTAATCACAAACACAAGGTGTCCGTTCCGGGACACTTCTCCAAAGGGGTGGTTAGGATATGGATGTTATCTGGAATCTATCCGATTTCGATTTGACTATCCTTGGATGTCTTCTGGATTACTTATTACGCAACTGATTAATTATAACACACATAAGATTAAGAGTTTAAGCATCGAATGACAAGTAGACAAGCTATACCAATTAAGAATAGAAAAACACTAATCTCATATTACTTCCGTTAACCTTTACATTGATTCCAAACCCTTTTTATAGGTGTTCAGCATGAGTTACAAAACGGTGCGTTACCGGCTACCAACTATCAATCCGTGCAGATCCGGATTGGTACAACTATCCAGATATGTCCATTTCTATATTACTAATACTAATAATTATATTATTATTTATATTATTATACTCTGACTCGTCCCCATCCACATTACTTGTCCGGAACATACTCTAGGCCAACATTCAACATTCAACATTTCGACCTCTGACTCAATTGGAGAATTATAGTTGAAACTAACTCTCTTGCCAGTTCAAGGTTGCCTTCGGATCAAGTTGATTGAATCTTCATTTAAGACTATGTCGCTACTCCTGATCAACTTCTTGTGCTCAAGGTCCCAAAGCCAAAAGCCAAAAATGTCGTTTGTCCCATGACCAAGAAAGATGCATTTTCTCAAATGGGGGGTTTGATCGGTTCTCCCTTGGTATGCGGGCAAATGCAATGTTGGTCGTAGGTCGGTTGTATACCCAACCATAGTGCTTGTGGCATTTGAAGCTTGATGGCCTTTGACGGCGAGAGATTAATCAAGTAAACAACCTTCTTCACCACCGTCGAAGGACTTTCGACTTTAATCTTGACAATGAAGACGGTTGTTTCTACAACCTTTTGACTTTAATCTTGCATGTTGGAGAATTTTCGTCACTCTTTCTTGGATCATCTGGTTCATGTGTTCAGCTACACCATTCTGCATCGGGGTGTAGGGAGCGGTTCATTGGTGTCGGATCCTCTCTCGAATAGCTACCTCTTGTTGACATTAGACATGTGTCTTGGTCGGCTATGATGTGTGAGGTTGGCCGACTGATGCAGAAACATGTATGGACCTTGTTGAATGGAGTTGGCAATCAGGAAGTAGGTAGAATGGAATGGTGCACTATTATACTCAAGGATCAAAGAGAAAAACAAAAACAAGAAAAGACAGTTACACAATTTGAGAGCTCAAGAGACAATTGTTATTCAAACTCCGTCGATCTTTGTTACAAGACTTAGTTCCCTCTTATTTATAATTGGGGTAACTAAGCCCTAACTCCAAGTGGAGTGTTGACACTAAGAACATACAATGGGTAGAGTGGGACTTTTCTAGCCCATCACTTTTCAAAGGCTTTCGAGGTGTATTCTCCTCTATTACCTGATTGGAAGGTTTTTAGTTCGTAGCCGGATTGGTGTTCGACTTCGGTTATCCACCAAGCCTTTTTCACACACAATTATTAATATAATTGTGTGTTTTCATCAAAGAGAGAGAGAAAGAAATATATATTAACGTCTTTTAAGACCAAAATTGGCCCATGAGACAATTAGTTTACAACATAATAGGGTGTGTACCCAATCATCGAAAATAAAAATAAAATAAAATAATTAAAAACTTGGACCATTTCTCGATTTGTGTGTCATCCTTGTGCAAGGGCCATGCTAATCTTCTATGTATCGTTCCAATTTTATCATATGTCCCCGGAGAGAGAGAGAGAGAGAGAGAGAGAGAGAGAGAGAGAGAGATTATGCTCTTAATTTAATTGTTTGTTTCATTTGGGGGTCAAAGAGGTGGGAGATATAGTTGAGGCTCTATCTCAAAAAAATTTGGAGTTTGTTGAAGCACAACAATTATTACGCATTCCGCCTAATTATGGGTTTATTTGGCAACAACTACGAAATATTCCATTAAGGCAAGGTCCCTTACCTCTACAAACAGGAGAACAACCGTGGATTGATTGGTGTTTAAAGGGTCAAACATCGTTGTTACAAGTGGATACTAATCTTTTGTATCATTGCTCTGTTGAGTCTCTTAGATGGTTATCATCTAAGGTTGAAGAAGAATGGAGATTACACAAATCTGATCATGGGTGGTGGCAAATCTTACAACGTAGTTGGCATTCTAAATTGCCACTTGTAGCAAAGGTCTTCATTTGGAGAGTTTTGATTGGAGGATTTCCTTTGGGATTAGCTCTAAAGCGTCATGGACTAGCAACGAGTAATTGTTTTTTTTGCACTGTTCAAATGGAAGATAATACTCATCGATTTATACAATGCTTGATTGCTTCTCAGATTTGGAGTTACATTTCTCAAATTTGGCAAGTTTTATCACGATGTTATTTGACACCTAGATAGTGGTTGTTTGCACAATTTACACAGGTGGACCCAAAGTCAGAGATGGAGATTGTTTTTCTATTTTTGAGATATTAGGGATTGCGTCATAATTGGAATATGCGCAACGCTTTTGTATTCAATGGTAGACATGGAGTGAAAGCATATCTACAAAAGTTGAAGGGAGTACTAATGTGGCAATTTTCTTTATTGGAGCAAGTGGAAATCCTTTCCTCGGTGGAATGTTCGTCTTGCCTATTGGCAATTCAACATGTTCCATTACCCATGTAGTGTAGTGTAGTGTAGTTAGTGGGTGACCATACCTCATGGTCACACCCATTGTAAGTAGTGTTTTTTACACACATTCATTAATATAATTGTGTGTTTTCACCAAAAGAGAGAGAGAAGAGAGAGAGAGAGAGAGAGAGAGAGAGAGAGAGAGAGATAGATTATATTATCGTCTTCGGAGGTCAAATATGACCTATGAGACCAAAAATATTACATTTCACGTGATACGTGTGAAGGTGAGTAGCGACTCTCAATGTTCAAGAACTTTACCAATGAATGTTGCAATCGAGAGTGCACATCGTGGTTGTGAGAGAAATTCGTGCAAGGATTGGGATTGATCGAAGAGATGTGGAAAGCATGGTCGAATATGATCAAAGGCAAAGCATTGTATCAAAGTGTGATACTCAGATTCTCGAACTTGTTTAGGGCAAAGTGTGCATAGTCGACCACTCTCATCACTTGTGCCCCAACGCCCCGTCTCACATCTCAATGTGTGCGAGCTAAGTTGCATGGAAGCAATGGTTGGAATGGCAGATATCGGGATGGGATCTAACATGTATCGATGTGTACGACTTCCCCGTTCTGCGAAGAATATGGTTTTGTAATTAGGTGCAACATTTTTAGTATAATGTGTGAAGCATGAGCCACCACATTTTCCCCATGTCATGATACATTGACATTTCAAAAAGGCCTCATTTACAAAGGAATCTAGTGACGCATCATGAAGCAAGTGTCTTGCATCCCATCTACCAAACCAATTTTCTAAATCTTGCATCCAACCGGAACACAAAAATTTGCTCTGATGCGTCTTTTGGATCTTTTTTCTTGCTTCCCATGCAATTCTAGAAAGTCGATGTGAGGGGCTTCTTTGAACCTTAAGCATGTATTCAACAACCCTTTCCATGGCCATGATCTCAATGGGAAGCGATCCCGTTGTTGTGAAGATTTTCGGCAATGGTATGAAAATTGCGAGGAATGTCCAAAATCGAGTGTGGTTCTTCACACAAGACATGAAACAATGATAGTGAAGATAATATTTTAGATTAGCTTAATATCTTGGTAGGGGAAGAGGGAGGTCTTCAAGAGATTCTGAATGTACTTTACTACATGTGAAATGGACAAGTTAGTGTCAAGTTATGTGAATGTGAAGTTTGAGAAGAAGAAGAGAAAAACTAAATTGAGATATCCCACATAGATAGGACAACATTAGGATGTAAGAGTATATAAGTAGAGCCAGATTTCTTTATACTTTATCTAAGTGCTAGGAGCACAGAAGGGTTGGGTTGTGTAACTTGGATATATGGATGCGACCAAGTTATTCAAAATAGTGTTTTGGACGGAGCCGGAACCGGATGGACGGACGACGACGGATCTGGAACCGACACCGTCACTGGACGGTGACGAAGTCGGAACCGGAACCGAACGGACGACGACGGAGCCAAAACTGACACTGGACGACGACGGAGCCGGAACCGGACGGACGGAGCTGGAACCAGAACGGATAAACCGAATCACCGGGTCAGAAGTGGACCAAATAGACGGATCGATCGGATAGGTTGATCACGACGATTTCGGTGTGAAACGAACAAAATCATCTAGACTAAAAAACCTATTAGAAATTTGTAATCAAAGGGATGCAAGCAAGGCTTGAACCTCGAACCTCCAAGATAGGAAGCAATAGACTTACCACTAGGCTTAGTGATTTCCTTAGAAATGTTTTTCCTATCATTATTCTTTTACATGTAAATTCTTATATTAGAGCTTGATTGAGTGTCATGGTTATCATGCATCATATGTAATGCATGAGCGCCAAATGACAAACATGCATCACATGCATTCCATGCATTGTATGCATGTCTTGTACCCTCACATGCATCATATGCATGGGAGCGTCTATAAAAGAGGGGATGAAGAAGAAAAACGAGAGTGATGTATTAATCAAGAAATTAAAAAATAAGAAACTCGTTATCCAATTGATGTATCAATCTTGTTCTTCAAATCTAAAATCAAGAGTTCAATCTTAATCTCTCTTTCTATTTCAATCGTTCTCAATCTATTTCAAAATTGGAATCTTAATCTCAATCTCTCTCTCTCAATCTATCTAAAATCCTTTCTGGCTAAAGCTAATGCAAACTTCGAGTCCGTCCAATCCAGAACCCCGGCGGTTCCGCCTCACGATCCGCACGTAGTGACGGATCTTCATGACACTGTCTCAAGGAGGAGGAGGGTGTAGGGCGTTTGTTTCTTAACTTGTAGAAACTTTGTAAGAAAATGTTTTTGGACATTTTCAAACTCTTTCCACGTAGATTTAGGGATGCTACCGCCCCATACTTCCACCCCATAGAGAAGAACCGGGGTCACCAAAGTGTCAAAAAGATATTTCTTGAGGACCCAACACTTAATATCTCCAAGATTGCATGTGTTCTCAAATGCATAATATGAATAATATGCTCCAAGAGAGAGAGAGAGAGAGAGAGAGAGAGAGATGTAAGTGACGGGAACTTGTCGTTCCTTATGTCCAACGCTCGGCTGCAACCGAGATTCTTTACTTACACAGAAAACAGGAAACGAAAAAAAACACGCGACACAAAAAAAAGGAGAGAAGAGGTACACAGGAGGTTTACGTGGAAAACCCCAAGCTAGGGGAAAAACCACGGCAGCCCACAGGCTGCAAACTGTCACTATGTATGAATGTACAAAACAGTGAGTTCACTAAGGCACCGACCTCGTGCTCACAAATCTTCGCCACAGGCGGCGGTTACAACAGAGGCAACGACCTCGTCTCTCTCTCTCTCTCTGTACAGTTACGCACTCTCTCTTCTTCTTGCACCAACAAGGAAGAATGACAACAACCACTACGGTTTGCCCTAAGTCATATTTATACTAATATGACTTTTTGGCTATTTACAAATATAGCCTCGATGGGCTCTCAGAAACATATTTACGAATATGTCTCTTCCTCCGGTTCATACCGGGCCTGCACCATCCGGCTCTCCGTAGCCGGGTACTCCTCATCTGGTTCATACCGGGCTTGCACCATCCGACTCTCCGTAGCCAGGTACCCCTCATCCGGTTCATACCGGGCCTGCACCATCCGGCTCTCCGTAGCCGGGTACTCCTCATCCGGTTCATACCGGGCCTGCACCATCCGGCTCTCCGTAGCCGGGTACTCCTCATACCGGTTCGGCCTCGGCCGATAGTCGGTACTGTTCTTCTTCCTTCCCATCTGGAGGGACCTGTCTCCCAACAAACTCCCCCTTCACTCCGGCATGGGGTGTCTTACCAGTCCGATTCTCTTCCGGCATGCATCCAGCTTGTCGGGTGTCAGCACTTTGGTCAACATATCTGACCCGTTCTCGGCTGTGTGGATCTTCGTCAGTGCGAACTCCTGGTCATCTACTCTTTCCCGGATCCAGTGATACCTCCGCTGGATATGCTTCGTCCGGGAATGGTAGGCCGCATTTTTAGCAAGGTGGATGGCACTTTGACTGTCGCAGTAGAGTCGGTATTCCTCTTGCCGTATACCGAGCTCTCCGATGAAGTCCTTCATCCATAAAATTTCCTTGCCGGCTTCCACAGCTGCCATGTACTCCGCCTCCGTGGTTGACAATGCAACCGTCTTCTGTAGCCTCGACTGCCATGAAACAGCTCCCCCTGCATATGTCATTACAAACCCGGATGTAGACCGGCTGGTATCCACATCAGCCGACATGTCCGAATCGGTGAAACCGTCCAGTTGAGGTTTTCTGGAGCCGAATCGGAGACACATATTTGAAGTGCCCTTCAAATACCAGAGTATCCATTTGACTGCGTTCCAGTGCTCCTTGCCGGGATTACTCATGAACCAGCTCACCACTCCGACTGCGTATCCTATATCCGGTCGGGTACACACCATAGCGTACATCAAGCTCCCGACGGCAGAGGCATATGGAATCTTCATCATATCCGCCTTCTCTGCTTTTGTCTTCGGGCTTTGCTTGCCGGATAGCTTGCAGTTTGCCGGAAGTGTCGATCCGACCGGCTTCGCTTCTGACATGTTGAACCGGTGAAGCACCTTTGTCACATACTTCTCCTATGACAGCCATAGTTGCTTCTTTAACCAGTCCTGAATGATGTGCATCCCCAACATCTGTCTTGCCGGACCCAAGTCTTTCATTGAGAAGGTCCGGTTGAGAGCCTTCTTCAGCATCCGTATTTTGACTTGGTCACGTCCGACGATCAACATGTCATCCACGTATAGGAGTAGTATTAAGAAGTCGCCTCCTTCGAACTTCTTCACAAACACACAGTGATCGGCCTGTGTCTTGTGGTACCCTTGATCAGTCATGAAGGAGTGGAACTTCCGGTACCATTGCCGAGGAGCTTACTTCAGTCCGTACAGGCTCTTCTTCAACCGGCATACCAGGTGCTCCTTTCCTTTCTCCACAAATCCTTCTGATTGCTGCATGTAGATCTCCTCTTCGAGGTCGCCGTGAAGGAATGCCGTCTTCACGTCCAGCTGCTCTACCTCGAGGTCCATGCTTACTGCTATACTCAGCACCGTCGGGATGGAGGTCATCTTTACTACCGGGGCAAATATCTCGTTGAAGTCCACGCCCTTCTTCTGCTGGAACCCCTTCACCATGATCCTGGCTTTGTATCTCGGGGGGTTGCCGGCATCTCCCGGTTTCAACTTGTACACCCACTTGTTTCGGAGTGCCTGCTTTCCTTTCGGCAACTCCACCAATTCATATGTATGGTTCTCATGCAGGGAATCCATCTCATCCTGCATGGCACTTAACCATTTTCGGTTGTGGGTGTCTTCCTTCGCTTCTTCGAAGCTTTCCGGCTCCCCCTCATCGATCAGTAGAACATCCTTACCGGTCGACTCGGAGTTCATTATCTTCTTCTCCGACTCCCAGTCGGCGAGCGTCTTGTCCTCCATGAAGATAATATCTCGACTCCGGAATACCTTCTTATCGACCGGGTCCCACACTCGGTAGCCGAACTCATCGTCACCGTAACCGAGGAATATGCATGGCCGGGTCTTTGGATCTAACTTTCCTCTCCGGTCCTTTGCAACATGCACGTACGCGAGACACCCGAACACCCTCAAATGCCGGTAGGACACTTCCTTACCGGTCCATACTCTCTGTGGCATGTCTCCGTCCAAGGGTACTAAGGGTGATCTGTTTATCACATATGTCGCCGTCGACAGTGCCTCAGCCCAAAAATTCTTGGGTAGTTTTGCATGCGCTAGCATACTCCGGACCCTCTCCATTATGGTCCGATTCATCCTCTCAGCCAGTCCGTTTAGTTCCGGCGTTTTCGCCACGGTAAATTCGAGCCGGATCCCCTTCGAGCGGCAGTACTCCTCGAACTGCCCCCGGTATTCTCCTCCGTTGTCTGCTCGAACCGCCTTCAGCTTCCGGCCGGTTTCTCTTTCCACTCTCGCGTCGAGCTCTTTGAAGACAGATAGCACCTGATCCTTCGTCTTCAGTGGTGTGGCTCACAGCTTCCGGCTGTGGTCATCTATGAACGTCACGAAGTACTACGCTCCGGCATGTGACTTCGTGTCTACTTGACACACATCCGTATGCACCAACTCCAGTAGTGCATTACGTCTCATCGGTGGCCTTGGTCGGAAGGAGGTCTGGTTCTGCTTACCGGCCAGACAATCAGTGCACTTCTCTAAGTGCACGTTCTTCACTGGAATGAGGTTGTCGTCTGCAAGCCTCTTCATCCCCTTCTCGCTCATATGACACAACCTCTTGTGCCACAACTCACCGGCAGTGTCGGATGCCACGTTCACTTCTTCCGGACACAACCGGGCATTGATCAGGTACAACGTGTTGACCTTCCGGGCCCGAGCCACAATCAGGCTCCCTTTGCTGAACTTCATGACCCCGTTCCGGATGCTACCCGTGTAGCCTTCATCATCTAGCTGACCGGCTGATATCAGGTTCAGACGAACCTCCGGAACGTGTCGAACATCCTTCAGCAGCAACTTGCATCTGGTTGGTGTTCACAGCCACACGTCTCCTATGCCGATAATTCGGCATGTACCTTCATTCCCCATCCGAACATAGCCGTGGTCACCGGCTGAGTAGGATGAGAAGCATTTCTCGTCCGGGGTAAGGTGGAACGACGCTCCGGAGTATACCACCCAGGTCATCTCGTCGCAGGCAAGGTTTATCTCACTCTCCTCGGTGATGAGCATCAACTCTTCTTCACTTGCCGCGATTGCCGTCGTTCCCTTCCGGTCCGGCCCCCTCTGGTCTTTACCGTTTCGGTCTTTACCGGTCCGGTCCGGGGTTTGCTTCGAATCGGTACCGTCGGTTTCCTTGTCTTTACGGAAATGCCGACAGTTCTTTTGGAAGTGTCCCGTCTTGCCGCAATAGAAGCAAGTAGGCCTTCCCCTTGACTTTGACCGTGTCCCCGACTTCTCCCGGTTCTGGGGACTACGGTTTCTATGTCTACCGCGTTCCGATTCGGTAAGGAGCGCTTTGGAGTCGGAGCTCGTATCTTTGTCTTTCCGACGCGCCTCCTCATCTAACAAGCTCGACTTTACTCTTGCTAGGGATAACCGCTTTCCTTCTGGCCCGGCGTTGCCCAAAGTGACAACCAACGTCTCCCAGCTATCCGGGAGGGAACCGAGCAGGAGTAGCGCAAGTACCTCATTGGCGAGAGGTACTTCCAATGAAGTTGCCTGGTGGATCAGCCCCTGGAAGGCATTCATGTGCTCTGCCATGCTGGAGCCATCTTGGTACCGGAGTCTTACTAGCTTCCGGAATACCGACACCTGATTGACAGCATTTTTGTTCTGAAACATTATGTCGATCTTCTCCCAGAGCTCATGAGCCTTGCTCTCTTCATTGAAGTTGTTGTATAGGCTCATGTCGATGAAGCACCGTATGTACGCCGTTGTCTTCATGTGCATCACCTCCCATATCGCGGCGTAGATTTTGTCCGGTCTCTTGTCCCCGAACTGAACTGGCAGCCAGAGGTCTTTAACAACGAGCATGTCCCTCATCTTCGACTTCCATACTGAATAGTTGGAGCCGGTGAGCTTGAACATGCCGCCTAATGATTCGTCCATTTTTTTGTGTCGAATTCGCTCTGATACCACTTGACGGGAACTTGTCGTTCCTTATGTCCAACGCTCGGCTGCAACCGAGATTCTTTACTTACACAGAAAACAGGAAATGAAAAAAAACACGCGACACAAAAAAAAGGAGAGAAGAGGTACACAGGAGGTTTACGTGGAAAACCTCAAGCTAGGGGAAAAACCACGGCAGCCCACAAGCTGCAAACTGTCACTATGTATGAATATACAAAACAGTGAGTTCACTGAGGCACCGACCTCGTGCTCACAAATCTTCGCCACAGGCGGCGGTTACAACAGAGGCAACGACCTCGTCTCTCTCTCTCTCTCTGTACAGTTACGCACTCTCTCTTCTTCTTGCACCAACAAGGAAGAATGACAACAACCACTACGGTTTGCCCTAAGTCATATTTATACTAATATGACTTTTCGGCTATTTACAAATATAGCCTCGATGGGCTCTCAGAAACATATTTACGAATATGTCTCTTCCTCCGGTTCATACCGGGCCTGCACCATCCGGCTCTCCGTAGCCGGGTACTCCTCATCCGGTTCATACCGGGCCTGCACCATCCGGCTCTCCGTAGCCGGGTACTCCTCATACTGTTTCGGCCTCGGCCGAGTTTGTTCGTCGGCACTGTTCTTCTTCCTTCCCATCCGTAGGGACCTGTCTCCCAACAGTAAGTGAGGGAGACTCTTCTTACAAATAAAAACCCTGATTTTACAATGGGTGGTGGTGGCTTTATAAAAGACCACCACCAAGGCGGTTTCATTCTCGTAAAAAAGTAATTATTATTTCTATTAAATATTTTTATTTCCCTTAAATGATTTATTTATTTATTATTTTCTATACTGCATATTGTTATTGTCTTCCAAATAGCGATGTCCCATCTGTCCACTGGCCATGTGAAACTATCGGAAAAGAAGAGAAATAATGAGATAGAATGAAAAAGAGAGAGAGAGAGAGAGAGAGAGAGAGAGAGAGAGATTGAGGAAAAACAGAACAATATTATATTATTACGCCCTATTGTGATTACAACATTGGTGGTGGCAAGTTTATAAAACCATCACCGATGGCCGCTAAAACCGAGGTAACATATTCGGCTTCGGTGGATGACAATGCATAGTGTGTTTCTTCGACTTCCACGAAATTGCAGCGCGAGCTAGTGTGTAAACATAGCCACCTATTGACTTATGATCATCCACATCTCCCCCCCAATCACAATCCGACCAACCAATTAGTTGGCTAGAGGGATTTGTCCATCCTTGCACAAGTGTGGTTGACTCAGATTGTGTGGCCAAGTAAGTCAACGCATAATGTTGAGTCTGCTTCAAGTATCATAGTAATCTTTTGAGCGCGATCCAATGCTTTGTCTTGGATTAGCCATGAAACAAGAAAGAAAATCGGCGGCAAAGCAAATATCGGGACGTGTGCAACTTACCAAATATCTTATACACCCAACGATTTGTTTATAGGGTACATCATTCATTTCAGAAATTTCTCGTTCATTCTTGGGAGAATCAATATTTGAAAGTTTACATGGAGAGGTAAGAGGAGTATTAATGGGTTTACTATGGAGCATATCAAATCTTTGGAGAATAGAATTAATATAGTTTTATTGTGATAATGAGATAATATGACTTGTTCTATTTTCAATTACTTTGATGCCTAGAAAATGTGTCATAGGGCCTAAATCAGTGACAGGAAAGACATATGCAAGTTCCCTCTTTGCAATAGTTAGATAAGATTTGGAATTAGAGATCAAGGGCAAGTCATCAACATAGATACCTATGATAACAAATTTGGATTTGGCTTTTTTAACATAGATATTTGGCTCATTGTTTAGACAATGATATCCAACTTTTATAAGAAAAGAGTGTAGTTTGCGATACCATATGCGTGGAGATTGCTTAATAAGGTCGTAAATAGATTTATGGAGTCGACAAACATGTGTCGAATGACTTGGATCTTCAAAAAATTATGGTTGTAAATAATGTTCTTCATCTAAATCTCCATGAAGAAAAGTCATTTGTACATCCAAGTGATGTAACTCTAGATTATGTTGAGCGGCAAGAGCAACGAGCATTCAAAAACCACATATTTTTAGTGTTGGACTAAATTTATCTTGAAAATCAATACCTAGTACTTGAGAAAATCCTTGAGCAACAACACGAGCCTTGAAGCGAATTGGATTACCATTACTATCTCACTTTATGTGTAAGATCCATTTAGAACCAATTATTTGATGATCTTTTGGAGGCTCAATGAGGGTTCACTTACCATTTTTAAGTAAAGCCTTCATTTCTTCTTCCATAGCCTTTCTCCATTTGATAGAATCCGATCCGGAAAGTGCTTCTTTGGCCGATAGATTTGTGTCATCGCTAAGGGTTGGAATATCTTCTTCTTGTATATAAGCTTCATGGTCCAAGTCCACAAAATATGCTTCCATTTGATCAAGTTGTTCATAAATACTATTTAGAGATCTATACTTTGGAGGTGGGGAAGTCGGTGATGAAGCTTGGGATGAAGAATTAGGAGAGGGAGTGGAGAAGATAACATTATTCGTATTGTTACAGGGAGTTAAACAATGTGTAATTAAAGGAGTATGAGGAAGAGAATCATCTAGAGATTGGAGTGAGGAAAGATTATAAGAAGAATTAGTTGGTTGAGTAGGATTGACCTTTGCCTTGTGATTAGATGGAAGAGCAACACAAATAGTGGAAGTAGAGGATGAGCCAATGTTGGCTCCTTCAATATGAGTGTAAGTAATAATGGACGTAGATTAGAAGAAAGTTTGTAGAAAACCCATTTTCTTGGAATATCACATTGCGACCAAAGAATATTCTTTGCTTTTGTGGATCGTAAAGCTTGTATGATCCTGAAGCTTCTCCAGATCCGATGAAAATTGATTTTGTAGCTCTTGGATCTAGCTTGGTTCTTTGAACAATTGGCACAAAAGAATAAGCATCACAACAAAAAATACGAAGGTTACTTAGGTTAGGTTTGTGACCATGCCATAATTCATAAGGGGTTTGGAGCCCCAAGATCTATGAAATCCTTGATTTTGAATGTAGCAAGCGGTGCCAACCGCTTCCTCCCAAAATTGAGGCGATAATTGAGCAAATTGTAACATACTCCGAGCCATATTTAGAAGTGTTCTATTCTTCCTTTCAGATACACCATTTTGTTGTGGTGTGTGTGGTGTTCATATTCTATGATGTATGCCTTCATTTTGATAGAGTGTCTGAAATTCAGGAGACATATACTCACCACCACCATCGGTTTGATAGAGTGTTCAAATAAGCGCACGACAAAACACAAAATTCTCTTTCGTTATTTGACGATTTTGGACATTACGAATATGACTCCTTTTGTATGGGTATAAGAGTTAAATTATGATAAGGGCATGGGTTTTGTAATTTTGCAAAGGCATAGACTATAGGTTATAGGTCGTTTGGCTCATAGGAAAAGAAGAGAAAGAGAGATAGAAAGAAAAGGGGAGAGAGAGAGAGAGAGAGAGAGAGAGAAAGAGAGAGAGAAACTTTGTTAAGTAAAGAATGAGATGTATTATGTGTAGTTGAGCATAAGTGTCATGAGTTAGCAGGATCCACAGTTCATTTGCATGGATATTCATCATTCTATGTAGGACATCTTAATCATCATTATTCAGGTGTGGTATTAATCGTGCGGGATAAATCTTATCCTTAGGTGGTGCATAATGATCCTAACACGTTCGCGTTCACAAGTGGAAGGATCACGCATAAATGGAAGGATAAGGGAAATTTTGGTTGATTTTAGGGCTTTTTCAATGATTTTACAAAACACATTGATACCAGTATCATACATGTTCAAACTTACTATGAAAAAGGTTAAAAATCCACTATTTTCATGATTTAGAAGTAACTAAAAAAAGAGGAATTTCAAAAAGTTACATTCTCAATTTATATCACAAACTTTACAACCAATGTTATTTTATAAGAAACGATTTTTTAGAAATCATAAGAATTCAAAACAAATGCTTTTATATTACTCGATTTGTTACAAGCGGAATGTAGTTACACTTAATAGCCAAATATACATTCGTGATCACTCCTTTATGGAGAATCACTACTATAACTAATATACAATGACAATTCCTCCTCGTCATCCTCTAATGTACCAATCAGTGCATTATCTTCGTCATAAACCAAATGGTTTGACTCTAGATTATATGTAGCAGATCTCGTTTGCCTTTGACTCGAGCCACCTTGTAGACCTAGTAATTTTTCTTTTATTATATCTATTGTTGACTTCCTTAAACGTCTGGCTTTTGTAAGTGTGAAGTCGTACACGATGATATCCACATCAGAGATATCAAGGGTCGAGGTGTTACGAATGTTTCACTTCTTCTTCCTACCTCCCCTTCTTGTTGCGCATTCAATCATCTCCAATGTATACTTACCTGTAAAAGCATTTGCACTTCTAGTGTTGTACCAATGAACGTTTATAGACTTGATCGTGTTTTCTATTTCATGCATTAGCACTTCTAGAATTTTACCCACCCAAAATTGGTGGCCATGTGAGTTCTCATCAGTCGGCGTTGCAATCAACATCCCCGCCGTGAGCTCTTGCAAATTGCCTTGCCATCTAGCTTCGGCTACTTTGGTCATCCTTGGTCCCACATAAATGTCTCTTTGTTGTGGATAGACCAAGTTGTCATTAATCGTATTTGGTGGTTGCTCCGGAGTTCTATTTACACGATCATGTTGCAGCGACCATGTGAATGGCGTTTCCAAATTCCAATTATCACTAAATACACAATTGTCTATAATTCCTTTCTGATCACTATAAAATACATCCCACCATGACGTGTCTTGTTGTGCGGCATATTTCTTCACGGCCTCAATATGCTTTCTTTTTTCTTCTAAGGCTTGGAGCCATGACCGTTTTTGTTCCGATACTAAGACACTCTACAACTGTCATTTCTTCTCAATTGGCATTTGCTTAGCTCCATGGACAATTGTACTCGACATACAAAGTAATAACTGGCAACCACTTATTTCATTTTTCTTTATCATAAAAATGTGATTGAAACTTATCATTTTTAACTAGGCAAGCACTTTAACATTCCCACCACCCCCATCTGATATATATCTCTTAAAGTCATATACCTCCTTCAAGTGTAACACTTTTGGGCGTGGTGTATATGCATCACAAATGACATCAAATAGTTTAGGTAAAGTGAAAGCATCATGCTGAGACATCATAAACTTCCCGACGTGTGTAATTATCAGAGAGGTGCATCCTACCTGTAGTGGGCATTACTTCACAATTTAACTGAAAGTAACTTTTCATCCAACCAATAGCATGTCTTCCAATTGCACCTTTCATACTTGGAACCTCTTTACAATTGAGCATCTGATCCCCGCTAAGTAGACGTTGTTGTATTCTATATAGCCGCATGTTACTAACACATAATGCAATTTTGAATGCAACTCTACATAGCTGTTGCGCATGGAAGATATAATACTCGAATGATACTTTGATGCCCGTACATTTGTCAGACACTAGTTGCATATGTGACCCGAGGTAAGTGTCTTGCTCATCACCAGTCATCGAAAAATAGTATCGCCTTAATTCTCGCAACTTTGATTTTCCAATCATAGACATACAACCACGGGCCCAACATATTTTTTTGAGATCAAATCCAATTTGTTTATCTAATGTCACCAAGCTAAATCTAGCCAGACGAATTCTTCGTGGGATTCTTCTAATATGCATAGGGCTTCCAGATTTCTCTTCCTATATAGAGGTTGGTGTAACCTTGTTACAATCTAATTCTTTGTTGTGACCATCACCAATGTTATTCGATGTTTCATTGGCACTACCTTCATTCTCCGTATCTTTATTAATATCGTATTCTTCAATAGAGAACTCTTCACATGTGTCATTATTTACATTCCCTGTAGGTGAAGATGAGCTTAGACAATATTCTTCGATAGAATATGGTGAGTCTTTCGACAGACAATATTCTTCAATAGAAAATGGTGAGTCTGTCGACAAACAATACTCTTCGGTAGAAAACGATGAGTCTGATGACAAACAATATTCTTCAATCGAGAACGGTGAATCTTCACTTATGGCTTAAGGTCTAGATAGGGCTCTTTAAGTTATGTGCTTAGGCTAAGTCAAAAAACTAATAAGCTCCTCTCTAAACATATACTCCTCTCTAAACATAAACTCCTTTCTAAACAAAAGCTCCCTCAATATAATGTCGATATTATTTAATATTATATTAATACAATACATAAAAATATTATTTTTAATATAGTAATTGTATTTAAAATAACAATAATTATTTATACCAGGTGTATATGAAGTTAAATCAAGTATAATATAATTCCAATCATTAACAAGCCATAAATATGTTGGATTAAAGTTAAAATCATTAGCTAATTAATGGCACCCATATTTGATATAGAACTTCTCAGTCATTGGTTAATTAATGCTCACCATTTTAAATATTAGACTTATCAATCATTGGGTTCATTCATGCCCACATCTTTAATACACAGCAATTGAGAGTCATAAAAATGTTGATTTTAGTAATCAATCATTGGTTCATTCATGAACCTCTATCATTGTGTCCTTCATGACCTTTAAAGTCATTGTAAGTTATTATGACTATAAAAGATTCATCAATATGTTAGTTTAACATTGTAATCATTAATGCAATCATAAGTTACTCTGGTTAATGTGATTGTGGTTACTAACTAACCTCAAGCTTACCAACCCTGGTTAAGGTGATTGTGGTTACTTTAACCATTGTGGTCATCCCTATAAATAGGAAGACCTCGTCATATTTCAATCACAATAGTGCACAAGAGCATACAAGAGCACACAGAGCACGAAGCACGAAAGCGCGATCTCCGCCTCCACTTCAACAAGATCAACCATGTCTTCAAAGAGAATCGAGCGCCAGGACTCGAGGTAGGCCTCTGACATTGTGGACATTTTTGTAAATATGATTCGTCACTCAAGAACTCGATACGCCGTATCGAGTTCCTGTATAAAATACAAACTTTATACAGGAACTCGATACGGCGTATCGAGTTCCTATTTTCTCTTTGCTTTTTAAACAGGAACTCGATACGCCGTATTGTGTTCCTCTGTTTTCTTTGTTTTTTAAACAAGAACTCAATACAGCGTATCGAGTTCCTGTTTAAAGTTTAGGTTTTAAATAGGAACTCAATACGCTGTATCGAGTTCCTCTGTGTTCTTTGCTTTTTAAAGAGGAACTCGATACGTCATATCGAGTTCCTCTGTGTTCTTTGCTTTTTAAACAGGAACTCGATTTCCTCTGTGTTCTTTGTTTTTTAAACAGGAACTCGATACGGCGTATCAAGTTCCTCTGTGTTCTTCGCTTTTTAAACAGGAACTCGATACGGCGTATCGAGTTCCTGTTTAAAGTTTAGGTTTTAAAGAGGAACATGATACGGCGTAGGCGTATCAAGTTCCTCTGTGTTCTTCGCTTTTTAAACAGGAACTCGATACGGCGTATCGAGTTCCTATTTAAAGTTTAGGTTTTAAAGAGGAACATGATACGGCGTATCGAGTTCTTGTTTGAAAAGCAAAGAACACAGAGCGTATCAAGTTCCTCTTTAAAACCTAAACTTTAAATAGGAACTCGATACGTTGTAACAAGTTCTTGTTTAAAGTTTAGGTTTTAAAGAGGAACTCGATACGTCGTATCGAGTTCCTCTTTGTTCTTCGCTTTTTAAACAGGAACTCGATACGGCATATCGAGTTCCTGTTTAAAGTTTAGGTTTTAAAGAGGAACTCGATATGCCGTATCAAGTTCCTTTTTAAAAAGCAAAGAACACAGAGGAACTCGATACGTGTTTAAAAGAAAACCCTGAAAGAAGAATATTGTGTTTTTGGGGCAACAATTTAGTATTGTGAGAAAAGATATCAAATAGTCTATCAAAATCAGTCTTTTTTATGTCGACTTGCCTTACTTTATTTTTAAAAAGGGCCATAATTATAGGGGTTTTATGACCTATTATAGCTTAAAATAATAGAAAATAACCCACAAATTACCTTTACGATACCAATCTCAAGTCTATCACATGCAAATTATCTACAATATGGTTATGGAATCAATATAAGTCATACATGCCCTTCAAGACAATATATAACCTTGTATACTTATTACGATATATATTTTCTAAGTTGAATAGCCCTAACTAGAATAGATTTTTGAATATAGGACTACCATGTACTATGAATGCATGATTGATATTTATAGTTCACCACAAATCGCCTGCTAGTTTATTTCTTCATCTACTTTTTTGTATTTTCATATACAACCTTAATCTACGTGACCTCACATTGAGGTTAGCCAAAAGAAACTTGTAGCAGTTATTGGAGGTGAAGACCTTCCTGACCGTGATCTAACAGACAAGGAATGGTGTGTGCAGTACGTCGACTCAAAGAAAAAAGTCGTATTGTATACAGCAAAGAAGAAGGGGGAGGGGCAGCATGGAAAGGAAACCCCATTTATGTATGGCCGTATTCTACGATTTGACTACGAAGATGCAGATTCGGCCAACATACTTGTATTGATAGAGTGCTCCAAGGGGGTACGTAAAGTGTTCCTTTTAGAAGATCTTCTAGTAAAGGAATCTTGTGGGCCAGAAGCGTTCAAAAAAGATCTTGAAAGCTCACAAAACCTTATTATTACCTTGAGGCCTTATATACAAGGCCATGTAACTCTAAGGGAGGAAGTGCCCTCCCCAATGAAGGCCATAAAAAGGGTATCTAAAGTACAATCAAGACCAGCAAAGAAGAAGACAACCAAAATGTCGGACTCCGATTCAACAAGTGAAAATGAAGAGGAGGACACTAAGGGGACGCTAGGAGCTGAGCTGGCATCGGGTGTGTTGTCATCCGAGCAGAATAAGATAAGGAGAGTGTTTAATTTGCCTATAACACACATCCATCGGCCCCCTATTGATGAAAAAACAGGTCGAAGACCACTTGAGATTAGAGAGCCACACCGAATGCATGTTCAAAATCTCAAGAAATAAATGAAAATTAATCCTCATGCCATTGTGGTGCCTTTTATTGTTATGGTAGATCCTGAAGAATGTGAAACCATTGAAGATTTTGATATTAGAAAGCATGATCAATATAATTACTTTGTCATTGGTGGATCGCATTCGGCGGAGGCACATCGGCAACTTGTGAGAGAACATCCAACGACTTTCTTCTTCAAGTATGCCGAGTGCAAAATTTACGTGGGGCTCACAACTGAAGAGGCAAAGCTGTTGGCATGGGACCATAACAATGATAATGACTATAGGCAAAAAATGTCGTCGATTGAGCGTATAAGGTTCTTCCACCACAAGTATTTGGACGTGAAACAAAAGTTTGGTGTGAAGCTACATCCAGGTCTACGACGTCAATGTCTGCATGAAGTCGGAATTGTGGTAGATGATAATGTTAACTCCGATGGTCTTCGAAAATATGAGTCTTGGTTTCAACTAGCCTTTAGAGATGGAGAAGTATGGGACCTATAGGATCAAATCTTCTCAATGTGGGAGAATAAGGAGGTAAAGGGTCAACGACAAAAGAAATGTAAGGTTGACCCTCGACTAGAGTTAAAGTCACAAGCGGCCAAGAAAATTGACTTGACAATTGAAGAAGCGGCTGACGACATGAAGTTGTCTCTATGGAGAGCAATGCAAGGTATTAAGGACGAGCAGCTTCTTGTGTCTGTTTTGTCAAGGGTTGTGGCGAAAGATTTAAGCCTTGAAGAAATGGTCACTGAGTTCAATAAGTAAGTCTTTCAAATACTGATATTGAAGTCTATATGGTGTAATTCAAAGTTCTAATCTTGATTTCTAATTTTACAGTCATAAGGTGTACATGAAGATCCAAGAAGTTATGATGAAACAACTTGGATGTATAACTTGGGAACAAGTGACCGAGGATTATCCTCTAACGTCTTCATATAAGGCGTTATCGGAGTATTTTATTGCATTCAAGGATTGGGTTAGTATTGGTGGTTTTTCATTACGCTTTCATCATATGTAGAGCTTGTATAATAATACTTGATGTCCTATTCCTTCTATTAGAAACCGTGTCGTGGCAAGAAACAAGGAGAAGTTAAGGATATACACGATTTCCCTACATCCTTCCTTGCACATCTCGAGCAAGCCAGAAAAGAAAAGGATCATCGCTTAGTCAAGGCGTACGAAATGGAGGATGATGGCTCCTTTAAAAAATTTAGCCACAAAAAAGATATTACGAGAGATCTTTACTACAATGTCGTCGACCTGATCCAAAAAGTGCCAAAGAAGGAATATACGCTAATGATTGCGGATATTCCTTACGGATTTCGAATAGTTGGGTCATCATACGACGATGAACCGTTTAGGTTTAAACAGTTGGAGAAGATGGTCAAGGATTTTGCTGAGCTAACAACTGCATCCTTGTGGTGAATAGTTGTCTTTCATAGTATGGACCAAGGGTACTCGGTAGATCAAGCTTTGAGATCTCGTTGCCATGGCATCAAGAACCTTGCATGGTAAGGATTATTTATAGGTGTCATTCACTATATTGCATTTCTTAAGGTTGTTCAATCTATTCTTAACTCGATGTATTATTTTTTATAGGATAAAAACCAATGTAAATAGAGGGCCAACTTTTCGGTTCGTTAATGCCATTGAATACATCATGGTTAGCTACTTCGATGAAATTAAGAAACAAAGAATCAAGGAGCATTCTAATGAAGTGGGAGGTTCAAATCTGCTGGTATATCCAGCAGTGACACGGAAATTGCGACATGTCACCATGACAGAACGGGGACTTGTCAACCCATATCAAAAACCTTCGCGACTTATGATGTGCTTGATCGAGATGTTTTCTATCGAAGGAGACTGGATATTAGATCTCTTTTCTGGCACAGATATTCCTCGAACTAGGGTAACGATCTTGAGATAACCAATACCGAATCTTTTTTGTTTGACAACTAATTCTTCTTGTTACTTTCTTCACAGGAACGACGTCTGCATGTGCATTGAAGCTCTTTAGAAATACAGTTGCATTGGAGAAGGACGAGGAGCAGGTTATATTTATAAATATGAGGATTAAGGCTTTGTGGGAGTGCCCAGACCAGGATGAGGAGGTCGGTGCAAAGAACCTCGCTAATACAGAAAGGTTTCAACCTGCTTCGCAAGAGCCTATTCCTCCGTTAGCCGGCGAACCGGGGGAGCTAATAGAGCTTGATGATGAGCTTATAGAAGATATTTCGTTGGCTCGGCTAACAGGGGAAGCCAATGCACGTATAGCCGAAGAGAGTTCTACACAAGATGATGAAGAAAATGACATTGATGAATTGATTGCTATGTAATAGACTCTATGAAGAAAATGACATTGACGATTTGTTTGGATTTCACATTATTAATACAAATTTTGGGTTTTACTTGGTGGATTCTATTCTTTTTAATCTTCTATATGTTTCAATTTTATTTTTATATACTTGGTTAGTAGACTTATGACATTGATTTCACCGCGTGCATAGCTGACTACCAAATTTATGGAGAAACATGAATTAGTTTAAATTGAGGTTGATTTTGGTCCAAGCTAACCTTAACATAATATGGTCCTACAATTGTTGCCATGACTGTCCATGTTGTTATTATGGATCTTTGTCTTCTATTGTTAAAACTATTATGTTTCTATTCCATTGCTGCTTAGATTGTGTAGTGTGTTGATAATGGTTCCACTAGCGTTATCCGCATGTTTTTATACGCCTGTAGTTCCACTTGCGTTATCGTTCGGAGTTTGATCATGTGTGAATCACCTAAGCAATAGAGTAGATCAATTTTAAATACAGGTATGAAAGCCTTAGGAGGTTTGTTATTTCCACGACATTATCCTAAAGTTCACTGCGTTACATTGTCCACAATTATATACATATGGTTTGATCCCATATGAACAAACTGAGGAATAGATTAGATCAACTTTAAATACAAGTATTGAATACTTTAATAAGTTAGTTATTCCAATCACATTATCCTAAAGTGCATTATCCTACATTGTCCACAATTATATACATGCACATATGGATCAAAGTATAAATTAAAACTCATTTTATTAGTATAGATACAAGTACACCTCATATTTTTGTAAAACTTACCAAATTAATATAAGCCTTTAACTTAGTGTTTCCCTTGTCGCACATTAGTGACATATTGAGCCATTGTTGAACTTTATTATGCCTACATTAACTTATCAACACGTCCAAACTTGCATGATTTCTAATGATCTCCACTCGTAGACCTATCATGTATTTTTATATTTGCAAATTCTAATCAAGTTGAGGAACATGTGATACTAGTGCATCCAATTTTTGTAGAGAGGGTGTATTTGCTTCGTTTCAAGAAGATTCTACAAGTGGAATGCGCAATCCTTCCACTTGTGAACGCGAACGTGTTTCCTTATGGTCACGTTTTGGTTCTAGAATTCACTTTTTTGGCGAGGTTGTGTGGGTGGTTGGGATTTATGCCCCTAACCAAGCCACTGAACGTATTGCATTATAGGGCTCACTCCGTCAAACTCTATGTGTGGGACGTCCAAGATTACTTATGGGTGATTTTAACATGTGTGTTGATGCATCCCAATCTATGTCTGAACATTCAATCATGGATGATCATGAGCAACTTGCTTGGGATTCATTGGCTATGGAGATTCTGAAGTTGGATGTTTGGACATGGTTGCATGGGAATGATCCAAGTTTTACTTTCCAATCCACTTAACATAGACAAACATGGAATCGGTTAGATAGAATGGATGTGATGCACAATGATTCTTTTTTACCAACATCACTTCGTATGACAATTTTACAAGATGTAGGAACTTCATATCACTTTCCTATTTGTTTGGAGGTTTGTGGTCATGCAATTGACATATATAAGTCTTTACTTGGAAAGCCTCCATTACGCTTTAACTCTTCTCTTTTGCTTCAACCTCACTTTGATTCTATCATGGAGCAAATTTTGGTAAATTTTTCACAAGAAGTGAATCTTAAAGGAGTTAAAGCATGGGATATCACATTACGAAACATTAAGATCATTCATCGTATGTATGGAGTAACTAATGCTCAACGACGAAGAGGTCTTCTTCAACAATTCTCACAAGTTCTCTCCAAGTGTAATGCATTATTAATACATACACCATTAGATGAGGAACTTTTGGATATCCAAAGTCAATTGCATGTTATTATTTCTCAGTTGTAATGCCAAAGTTATCGTTATGCAAAGATGCGACAATTGAGGGATGGGCTCATAGATCATCAATGTCAATCTCATTTGTTTTTCCAAGCATTACATCCTACTTATACTCGATCTAATGTGGTATCAAGGAGTTAAAGCATGGGATATCACATTACGAAACATTAAGATCATTCATCGTATGTATGGAGTAACTAATGCTCAACGACGAAGAGGTCTTCTTCAACAATTCTCACAAGTTCTCTCCAAGTGTAATGCATTATTAATACATACACCATTAGATGAGGAACTTTTGGATATCCAAAGTCAATTGCATGTTATTATTTCTCAGTTGTAATGCCAAAGTTATCGTTATGCAAAGATGCGACAATTGAGGGATGGGCTCATAGATCATCAATGTCAATCTCATTTGTTTTTCCAAGCATTACATCCTACTTATACTCGATCTAATGTGGTACATGTGAAGCAAGGGGATGAATGGATAGTGGATCCTACTACAATAATTGACATATGTGTTCATTACTTTAAGGAGTTGATTGGCCCACAATTGTTAATGACAAATGAGGTGAGTAGAGCACGTCATGAGTTTTATGATGTGGTTGGATGTACTATGCATGGCCTCATTAGTCATGAATTGGATGCAGATTTCACTGAGGATGAGGTGGACAAAGTTTTAAGGCATCTTCCTAGTGGTAAGAGCCCCAGTTGGGATGGCTTGACAAATGAAGTTTTTAAGCGATATTCGAACATTTTAAAGGGGCCCTTACCTTTGATGTTTCAACATTCTTGGGATTCTGGTCGTATGCCTCAAGCTTGGAAGGTTGGTCTAATTAAATTAATTCCAAACGTGGCATCTCCAAAGTCATTTCATGAATGGAGACCTATTTCTTTGATGGGGGGGTTGTATAAGATATTTACAAAGGTCTTGGCAAATAGATTACAAAAGTATTTGCCAAAGTTGATACATCTCGTCTAATATGGTTTTATTCCAAGTAGGAATATATTGCATAATGTGTTGAATGTTCAAATGGCCATGGATTGTGCTTGAAACACTCATCAAGAATTGATTATGGTGTAATTAGATTTGGAGAAAACTTATGATCTTGTTAATTGGTCCTTTGTTTCTGGGTTAATGCATACAATGGGCTTTGGACCTCGTATGTTTCGCCTCATATTTTTATTAGGACAAGATATAGTGTCTCAAGTAATGCTTAATGGGGGAGTTACATAAGATATTTTCCTCCCAAGATCCATTCATCAAGGATGCCCCATTAGTCCATTGTTGTTTGCTATTGTTACTCATCCCTTGTTAGTGATACTATCCAAGCTTGCAACAAATGGTGATATTGTGGGTCTACACCTTCCGTATGGAGGGCAACTAGTAGCACAAGCTTTGCCTGATGATTCTTTCATGTTTCTACAAGCCTCACGAGAGAATCTTGAGAAGGGGATGCTTGTATGGAACCAATTTGCATTGGCTTCCGGATTACATATTAATTGGAGGAAAAGTCTAGTCTCATATCATGTACTGAAAGGGATTTGGAATGTTTAGGATGGCAAGGATCCGTGGTGAAGAAAGGCTTTATTTTTCGACACTTGGGTTATCCATTAGGAATGAATGTTACAAATGGTCAATTGATTGAATGGATGTCTAGTAAGTTGAGGGATAAGTTCATGTATTGGAAGTCACAATCTTGGGCATTTCATGTACGCTTGAAGGTTGTACAATGTATTATGGAACCCATGATATTATATTACTTGCCATTGTTGCCATGGACAAAGAAGGCTTTGCATTCTATTTTGCAACCTCTTCGATATTTGTTGTGGAAGAAGAGGGATAAGATGGGAATCACTTGGGTTGCATGGAATCATCTAGCAACCCCTAAGCACTTGGGGGGGGCTGGAATATAGAACTTATCTAAGCACATGATGGCTCGTAGATTTTCATTATTACAAGATATGTGTTCAAACTCACAACCATGGATATCTATTGTTCAATATTTCATTGAGAACAAGGGTTTAACACATGGGAGGACAACGATTAAGGCTTCATGGTGGCAATTACTGAATGGATGTATTTCACTTAGGATTCCGGGCTCTAATGTGTTCAACACTTGGTTACCTCATGGCAAGAAGCACTCTTGTTATGTGTATGGAAAGATATGTGTTCAAACTCACAACCATGGATATCTATTGTTCAATATTTCATTGAGAACAAGGGTTTAACACATGGGAGGACAACGATTAAGGCTTCATGGTGGCAATTACTGAATGGATGTATTTCACTTAGGATTCCGGGCTCTAATGTGTTCAACACTTGGTTACCTCATGGCAAGAAGCACTCTTGTTATGTGTATGGAAAGATATGTGTTCAAACTCACAACCATGGATATCTATTGTTCAATATTTCATTGAGAACAAGGGTTTAACACATGGGAGGACAACGATTAAGGCTTCATGGTGGCAATTACTGAATGGATGTATTTCACTTAGGATTCCGGGCTCTAATGTGTTCAACACTTGGTTACCTCATGGCAAGAAGCACTCTTGTTATGTGTATGGAAACCATCATCTAGTAGAGAACATTGTAATTCTTTGCAAAAAGAGTTACTTGTGTCTTCTTGGTTATTATGTTGGCCAAGAAAGAAGAGATTGTGCTCTCAATTTAATCGTTTGTTTCGTTTGGGGGTCAAAGAGGTGGGAGATATAGTTGAGGCTCCATCTCAAAGAATTTTGGAGTTTGCTGATGCGCGACAATTATTACGTATTCCGCCTAATTATGGGTTTATTTGGAAACAACTACAAAATATTGCATTGATGCAAGGTCCCTTACCTCTACAAATAGGAGAACAACCATGGCTTGATTGATGTTTAAAGGGTCAAACGTCATTGTTACAAGTGACTACTAATCTTTTGTATCATTGCTCTGTTGAGTCTCTTGGATGGTTATCATCTAAGGTTGAAGAAGAATGGAGATTACACAAATCTGATCATGGGTGGTGGCAAATCTTACAACGTAGTTGGCATTCTAAATTGCCACTTGTAGCAAAGGTCTTCATTTGGAGAGTTTTGATTGGAGGATTGCCTTTGGGATTAGCTCTAAAGCATCACGGATTAGCAACGGGTAATTATTTCTTTTGCATTGTTCAAATGGAAGATAGTACTCATCGATTTATACAATGTCTGATTGCTTGTCAGATTTGGAGTTACATTTCTCAAATTTGGCAAGTTTTATCACGGTGTTATTTGACACCTAGATAGTGGATGTTTGCACCATTTGCACAAGTTAACCCAAAATTAGAGATGGAGATCGTTTTTCTATTTCTGAGATATTGGGGATTGCGTCATAATTGGAATATGCGCAACGCTTTTGTATTTGACGATAGACATGGAGTGAAAGCATATCTACGAAAATTGAAGGGAGTACTAATGTGGCAATTTTCTTTATTGGAGCATGTGGAAATTCTTTCTTTGGTGGAGTGTTCGTTTTGCCTATTGGCAATTCAACATGTTCCACTACCCGTGTAGTGTAGTTAATGGGTGACCATACTTCATTGTCACACCTATTGCAAGTAGTGTTTTTTACACACAGTTATTAATATAATTGTGTGTTTTCACCAAAGAGAGAGAGAGAGAGGGAAAACAGAACAATATTGTATTATTACGCCCTATTATGGTTACAACGTTGGTGGTGGCTTTATAAGACCACCACCAATACGGCTTCATGAGAAGGAAACCGTATTCTTAAGAACTAATAACTATTACTAATATTTATTTAAAGTAATTTTTTGCTTATAATTATTATTATTTTCCACAGAAACTGGGGATAGACAGAGGGGCATAGGCTGCCAATTCAATAGATTGATTGTCCTATGAATAAGCTTTTACAAATTTACACATAATTAGGACAATGTGAGAGTCTCGTTTAGTTTTGGCTTCTATTGAGTTTGAATTTGGCTGCAGGACCTATTCTCAAGGACCTTGGGATCACTATATTGTAGTGGTCATCGGATATTATTGCATGGGATGGCAAATCCTGGATGTTTTTCGATCCCACTTGCTTGCTCTTAATCATCACTTTATCATTCGTCCAAGCTCCACAAAGGTCCTTCATTGGCTTAATAGCCACCCAATTCATCCATCCATGTGCGGTGTTAATCAATCATTACCCCCTCTAATAGAATTTCGTTGACATTAAATCCATCATGGAGTCTTTGACAACTAGAATAACCACATGCTCCATGACATCTTCAATTTTCATTGGAGTCTCAATGGTGGCTTGTGGCCAATGAGGCCAAAGTATATTGGTTGTCAAATTGTGATTCATCATTTTCAATCCCTCGAGTGATGATCACATTTGTGGAGACATTAGTTGGACTCCAACCCTCCACTTTTGTTGTTAGTTATCTCATTCTTTGAAAAGTATAACTCATGAGATTCCTTATTAGTGATCTTAGCATTCATTGCTAACTTTATACACGATTGGTTGTCACAAAATATCTTTATTTCTGTGGGCTTAAGGATGTCAAACTCTTCAATTATGGTTTTGATCCATAATCCTTCTTTGGTAGTTATAGTGGTTGCCACTTACTTAGCTTTAGTGCTTAAAAGGGCTACAAACACTTGTCGTTTGCTTTTCCAAGAGATTTTAGCTCCTCCGAATATAAAGACTATGCCTGATGTTGAGTGAGAGGTATCAAGATTCCCCCCAATCAAAACTCATCCAACCAACTATAGAAGTATTGAGCCATCCACTAGATTATGACGAATTCTAGGATAAGAAGCTTTGATATGTGAGACCCATATCCTTGGTATATTGGAAATACCATAGTACACGTCTAAGAGCTTGTGAATGTGCAAGTCCAAGATTTTGCATAAACTTGGAAAGAAAACATGCACAATAAGAAATATCAAGATGAATGTAACTCACAAGATACCTTATACTGCCTAAGATTTAGCAATAAGGAGTGATTCCATCATTTTTCCATCTTTAATTGACATCAGGTTATCATTTGTTGAAAGTTTGCATGGAAGGTCATAGGAGTTGAGATTGGCTTGCAATCAACCATCTCAAACTTTTGAAGAATATCCCCCACCAACTTTTCATTGTGTCAAGGTTAGAGTTCTTTCTATACAATTACGAGTTACCTTGATTCCAAGATAATATTCTAAAGGTACAAGATCTTTCATTGGGGACTTCTCCTTTAATTGATTGATTGTCTTCCATATTGAAGCTATAGAATTGGAAGTGGCATCTAATGAATTAAGATATATGTATGAAGTATATAATAGAGAGGTGAGTAAAATTGGGTTTTAAACCTAAGACATAGTGGATTGAAGTGTAACAACTTACCGATAGGGTAAGCTAATTATGATGATAATAATAAAAAGACAGAGAGCACAAAAATGTGTAATGTATGCTATTTGTTATGTGTTATATTGAAGGTTACAAAATGTGCACCTCTTCATGTAAAGTGATATGAAGCGGTACATTTATTTCCTAACAATAAAATACTAAAATAAGATAATAGTAATATGTTTTCTACATTAACATTATTCTAACAGCCCTAACGATTCACATGGAAAGAGATGCACGAAAACACATGTGGTTTCTCGGAGCCACTTGGGGGTGGTGGTGGGTTTCAATGACATCATCCATGGAGCTATGGTCAATGGCATGCCCATAGTGGTAAAACAACTCATTGATGGAAGTCAACACTAGGGCAATAAAGAGTTCATGGTTAAGGTCTCAATTTTGGGCCGAACTCACCCCCTTCAACTCGTTCACATGGTTGGATTCTGCCTCAAAGGCACCATGCAACAAGCTCTTCGTGTATGAATGCATGGTAAATGGATGCTTGGATGCTTGGATCTTCTGTAAAACGCCCAAATATACTTTAGAATGCAATGACACATATATAAGGGAAATCAACAGTGGTTGGTCTATTAGCAACACGTCTTGGGAATCTTGTAGCACCTTGACAAGGAAATCGATCTTCAATGGCAAGTGTGTATTTTACAAGTACATGGAAATCTCTTCGAGGTTCCACAAATACATGGACTCACTAGTAGAGTTGGGGACATTAAATAAAAGAATGATGTGTAAATACATGTGATTAACATGTTGATGATTTCTAATGAGCAATAATACTTGTAAAATGTTTGTTGTGTTGTGTTGTATTTGCATTGAATCAATGAGTCCCCGTCCCCTTGGAAAAGAACATTTCCATGCCAAGCATTTTCGTAAAAGCTACTTTGTATGTAGTATGCCATGCCTCTAGCCATCTCTTTTTAGCTATTTGTTTTCACCTTTACTATACGCAAACTTGTTTGTGCCTTTCAATGTATGTGGGTTGTAACTTGAGAAAACAATAAAGAGTAAAACATATATTAGTGCGGGCCATCATTCAACCAATACTCATATCATGATGATTTGTCATGAAGAGTGATCATTGTTAAGTGTAAAATGTTTGTTTTATTGTGTTTCCATTGAATTAGTAAATCTCCTTCTACTCAAATCTTCTTACAAAAGGCATTTCCTATTCATAAAGTCAATGGTGCGTTTAAATTCACCCATATACCTCAAGGAGTTTGTGGTTGAGTTTGTTACCTCAACAACTACTCAGCTAGCAAAAGTGTTGAATTGAAATTAAGGAGCATCTTCCTCCTTATCAAGTTCCTAATTGGTTGTTGCTCTCACAAATAGGAAATAGTCAATGGAGTGTGGCCCTATAGTTAGTTTGGATGAATTGCCAACACTCAAAGTCATCCTTTAGAACCCACAATGTCCTGTTGATTATGGCACGCAATGTGAACCGCCTCTAAACAAAGCATCCTTAATGGTTGCAAAAGGGGTATGATGAAGGAGACTATTCCAGTAAGGAAAAATCTTCAACCTATATATTACAAGTATTGTGACTACCACTAAGATAGCAATCATAGACATGAAAGATTTATTCAATGGATTTAGAAAATAATTAAAGCACATACATGCACTTAAACTAGTTTGAAGCATGAGCTCAAAGCGGTAGAATGGACAACAAGCCCTCACATCATTGTCGCATGAGAAACCCTATATATGGGACCTCATTATAAAGTCATCAAGAGATGGGGAAGTCAAGAAAGCTTTCTATTATTGTAGGTAACTCAATCTAAGCAATATGGAACAGGTTCAGTTTTACCTAATTTGTGCTACTCAAGTTTTTATTTATGTGTTTTCCACAATTTTCTAAGCTTGCAAATCCATTGTAGTGCATATGTTTCATGATGTTGTAACCACCTTTCATTCCTAATATATTTTCATCCATGTCCTAGCCCAAAATCCTAGAGCTTCCACCCAGAGACATACACATTTGAAACTCATTAGCATGATAACAATAACACCTGTCTACCATGATAACAATAACAAGTGAGAATAATGAGCATTTCCTTTTAGCAAACAATGTTAACAAGACATTGCCTACTATTATTCATTTTAAAATATTTTCATAACTTTAGTTTGAGATCATGATGTCTCTATACTAAGGTTACATTTTTCACCATACAATGAGTGAAAATATTAGGATTCTAGGGGTAATATTTCTTCCACGATATACTAGGATTAAAGAGAATGGTGAATGAAAATTGCAAAAATGGTTCTATATATAGAATTGTAAAGAATTTTATACGGATATGGCCACCCTTCTCACTCCATTCTTTATCAATCTATCTTGTCAGCATCACTCTAAACTCCATCTGAACCTAGTCGCCCAAGCCAAGTCAAAGGATAAGTAAATAAATAAGAGTAAAATCCACCTAATGCATGCATATTTTTTATCAACGAAGTACGCAAATGGGATGAATGAATATCCAATATGCTGAGAATGTAGAAAAAAGAGAGAACTATTGTTGATGACAAAATCACATCTTAAATATTCTAGGTGATGTACAACTTAGCATATATTCTGTACATATTCAAGTTTTTGTTAAAATTAGAACCAAGCAGTGCTTTACTAACCCATCGATATTGTAATACTTTCCACACACATTGACTATCTAGTATCTCTCTCGAACTCAAATTTTTACGTTGTACCCAAAGAATCCCCTTATGTTTTGGGAGATGATGTACTTATCTAAACTTGTGTTTCTTTTGCATTTCACATACAAATACGAATTCTTTCATTTCATAAATCGTGTAATTGATGTAGTTAAAATCTATAGATTTCCTTTTGTTATTTTGGTTGAAATGGGTGTACAATTTTGTCATTTTCACTATTAACAAAATTAGATTACAATGGGTTTTACATGAAGCCTCATATACCTTTCTTACTGAGAATTTAGACTACATTGACTATTTTTGTAAGTGATTGTGAAATGTGGTGTTACTATGATTTCTTATTTTTGTAAATGATATGCATGATGCACCAAATGTCCTATATTGCATGCCATTGATTGATACGTCTAGTCATTGATCTATTATAGGATCAAATGATATTCATAAAGCTTCGGCGTGGGGTACCCTTGATAAGAAAAATACGTTCTTGATGAAACATTGTTTTTAATTTATTTGCGCTGTCACAGTTCACGTACCTTTTTAAATTTTGGTGTTGTCGAAAACGTTTTGAATTATTGATGCAAAAGGGAAACAAAAAACTAAGATAAGTAATCGTATGGTTGTAGAAGAAGTTGCAATTATATCAAAAAAGCCTATCCAAATAACAAGAGGTTGTTGTCTGCTCGAATTCGATGAACTGACATTTAGTGATGCCATTGGGAACTTAATGGAATTCCCCTAGTCTTGGGTGACCCACTCCATCGTTCCAAATTTACTAATTGTGGTGAGCAATCATTGTAGATATCCAGAGTTCTATGATCCTGAGTATGAAACGCCAATTAATAGGATCCAAGTACATGGTGTATGTGCAATCCCGAGTTGCTCACTAAAAAGGAAAAGTTATTTCTCCAATGGGTAGCCACCGATATGATCATGGTAGAAACTTGACCTTGAGTATGAAACGGCAATTAATAGGATCCAAGTATTGGGTGTCTATGTTCACTAAAAATGAAAATTTATTTGTCCAATGGGTAGCCACTAAAATGATCCCCGTCACACGTTAAAATCAAGCATCCTCTTTAGGTGTATGAACCTCACATTAGCGTTTCTTTTATAATTCCAAATCCTCCCTTCCGATGTTTGGTTTAGTTGTATAAGTAACGAGTCATCCCCTGGTTAGAATTCTTGCAAAGCTACACAATTTTATTTGTAAACCTTGTGAACATCGATAGAACTAGATTTGTGACAATTCTCCAAACTTCTAGTGTTTGAACATAGAAAATAGTTATATGTGGCTGAACTTAGCAACTAGAGGCAAGCATGGAGCAACTACATCCAAAGAGAGTATTAGTTTCTTGTGAAAAAATATTGATACGCCACCTCCTTTCTCTCGTGCCCATTGAGTGATATTGTTTACCTACATGCATAGTATGCTTCATGATATGTTAAATCACTCGATCTAAATCAAGCCTTAGGTAGTTGTTTTGAGTTACATATATTGAGGAAGCCCGATCCCCAACCATGATGCCTTGTTAGCATACAAAAGATTAGGGTTTATTCAATTTTAACTATTTACAATGCATACATAACAATGGCATGACAATCATAGGGGAAAAGGACAGTCAATCGGCCAAACATACCAACAGTTCCTTTTGTGGCAAGATATAGAGAGCAACCATTTGATCTCCTTCAAGATTTGCATTAAACCCCCCCACGAATTGATGGGATGCAAACAAATGGCTCATCCTTCTATTAGAATGGATTGAAATGCATGTATACCTAAATTGTGTGATATGGGTGCTCGATTCAACAATACAAGATGACCTTGCATAACATCTCGAAGAACTTTCCATATAAAAGAGGCTAACATAATTGGCAATGCATACATAATAGTGCACAACCACACACACACACACACACACACACACACACACACACACACACACAACATTGTGCTACACCACACTACCCTACACGGTGGTGCCAAGGATATATGTGCATTGGTGGGAGGTGTGCAATACAACACATAATGCAAACAAGGATTATGCGTTGGGAGCGCATAGACATGAGATATGTAGTACTCGACAAAAGGCAAGGTAGTGAGTGGGTCGGCAACGAATGAATGCCACGAGAGATATGTACTGCATACAATCAATCGAGTACACAAAGAGAGACCGACAATGAGGAGACGAGAAGACAATGCATGATGAGATCAGAAAAGGCCCAGGGGAGCGGAGAGAGGCGTTTCCCCGGGGGGGCGGGGGGTTCAAGCATTGAACCAGAATCCGATTAGGTCATGCCTAGAATGTCCGACCGATTGACAGATCGACAAAGTCAAGCCATATTCGGAAGGACTGACCGACCGGCCAAGTCAGGCCCCGAACCGGCCATGTCCATAAGAACCGACCGACTTGAGTCAGGCCCCGAACCGGAACCCAGTCAAGCCATGTCCTCTCTCTCTCTCTCTCTCTCTCTCTTCCATGTCCTCTCTCTTTCTCTCTCTCTCTCTCTCTCTCTCTTCCATCTCCTCTCTCTGTCTCTCTCTCTCTCTCTCTTCCATCTCCTCCTATCTCTCTCTCTTCCATTTCCTCTCTCTCTCTCTCTCTCTCTCTCTCTCTCTCTCTCTCTGTGGATTCTTCTATGTAGTTGGGTGGAGAGGTTCTGGTGCTGCTGCTGCTGCTGCTTCCTCCCCCCCAACCCCCTAACCAAAAGAAAAACCCTAATCAAGAAGAAGGCAGGTCGCCATCGCTCCCCGTCTCCTCCCTCCCTCCCCCTATCTCAGAAGATCCATGGCTCTCGCCTTTTCGCCCACGTCTCATTTCATCTCCCCTTACCCTAACGACAACTTCTCCTACCCTTACCCTAACCCTAACCCTAATTCTCTGAAATCCTTGCTGTTCACCCCTCCATCATCAAAGCTCGTGCGCAGCCATCTCCTCTCCTTGGCTCCTCGCCCTAATGCCGTCTACAAGTCTGGGCAGTTGAAGGGCTGCAGGGCCCTCATCGCGCCAGATGGCGGCCATCTAGTGGATCTAGTGGTCCCACCCCCTCTGCGGGAGGCACGTGTGGAGGAGGCCAGATCCCTGCCACGTGTCAAGCTCTCGCCCATCGACCGGGAGTGGGTCCACGTGGTGGCCGAAGGCTGGGCAAGCCCTCTGCGAGGCTTTATGAGGCAATCCGAGTACCTGCAGACTTTGCATTTCAATTTCCTGCGAATGCCTGATGGCTCCATCGTCAACATGTCCGTACCCATTGTTCTAGCCGTACATGAGGATCAGAAGGAAGCCATTGGGTCCTCTACGTCCTTGGCCCTCGAGTCGCCCTCAGGTGACCACATCATAGCCATCTTGCGCAAGTAAGTCCCATGTCTTATCTACTGTTTTCCTTCTGTTCTCTCCCGGTTGTTATGTATGATTAAGAGTATGTATGTATAATTAAGGTCCCCCTTTGGAAAATTTGGTTGATTTTTTGGTATCTGTTGGATGGTAACAAACAATCCTATAGAACACCATCATGTAATGTATGTATATGTTCCGTCCATGTGTACTTATATGTCTATGTAATATGCATATACGTATACATTTCTTTGTGGTATGTGTATAGAAGGATGTAATGTACGCAGAGTTATGCGCGGACAGTCTGAAATGTATGTATACCTGTATACTTATGGGATGTATGTGAGAAGATGGCATGTATATATACGCTCACACGTTTCGTAGAAGAATGTATGTATGTCTATATGTACTTACGTATGTATGCACGTACGCCTATGTGTATGTATGTCTGTGTGTAGATGTTATGTTTGGTCCGATTTTGCTTTCAGTATATCTCAAATCTGATGGAGCACTATGTCCTATGAAGCATCGAGTTCTACAAGCACAATAAGGAGGAGAGGATCGCGAGGACGTGGGGCACCACTGCCCCTGGCTTGCCTTATGTTGAAGAAGCTATAACAAATTCCGGGAACTGGCTTGTGGGTGGTGATTTAGAGGTACTAAAACCCATCAAATACAATGATGGCCTTGATCAATATCGCCTCTCGCCAGCCCAGCTCCGCAAAATCTTTGAAGAAAAAGAAGCGGATGCAGTGTTTGCTTTCCAATTGAGGAATCCTGTACACAATGGTCACGCTCTCCTGATGACAGATACCAGGAAGCGGTTGCTTGAAATGGGTTATAAGAACCCTATCTTGCTTCTACATCCGCTCGGTGGTTATACCAAGGTGGACGATGTCCCATTGGAGTGGCGCATGAAGCAACACGAGAAGGTGATGGATGATTCCTCTTTGATTTTCGGGGCATAATTTTCGAAGAAGGTTGCACTCTATTTTCTCAGATTTGCGAGTTTCACCATACTTCTAATTTTGATGTCCGCATCACCTGCATTGAGATGTGATGATTTGATTGGGCATTCTCGCAAATGGGTTGGTGAATAGAGCGGCATTTCCAGAATCGCCTGTTTTCTTTTTCCTCCTACATGATGGGAATCTCCAAACCCGAAAGAACGAAATCTTTTTTTAATTCTTTGGCCAGTAATGGAGTGGTCATCTATGCTGAAGGAAGAAGCTTTTTTGAATCTTTTGCATTCGCACAGGTACTCGAAGAAGGTGTTTTGGACCCAGAGAGTACAGTCGTGGCGATTTTCCCTTCGCCAATGCATTATGCAGGTCCTACAGAAGTGCAATGGCATGCAAAAGCTCGGATCAATGCAGGTGCAGATTTCTACATTGTTGGTCGTGATCCGGCCGGCATGGGCCATCCAACACAGAAGCGGGACCTTTATGATCCCGACCATGGAAAACTGGTTCTTAGCATGGCTCCTGGTCTCGACCGTCTCAACATTCTACCATTTCGGGCATGCTTTTCAAACCCATTATTCATGTTTGATATAGTTCAATCCTAAGGTTTATAGTGATTGTGCCAAATCATGCATAAATTGAAACTACACATGTTTTTTTACATCATTGCAGGAAAACAATATCGAAATTAATCTAGGGAAATTTCCCTAAAAAATCCCTTCGATTTTTAAATTTCCAAAACATCCCTTCCTGGTTTACCAAGGAAAATTGTAAATGAGAAACTCTAGAAAATTTAGAGAGAGATAGAGAACGGTGCAAAGGGACGAGTTTGGTTGTTTCTAACAAAAATTATTTGAAAATTATAAACTCCTATTCTCTCCTCCTAGAAAGCAGAAACAAAAGTGATTTCTAGTCGTCCATTTATTTTGTTAGAAAATTATGAACGCCGAGGATTTCTTTCATATACGCTCAAATGAATGAAAGAAAGAAAACAGTAAAGGATCTGTTCGATGGATGGCAAAGTCTTACATGCAATTCCTGCTGGCCTGCTAGTTGGACTTTCGTGGCCTTGATAGTTTGAATTTCCTGTACTTTTTTTCACATTAAAATATAATCCTAATATCTTCAAGCTAAAAGAAAATGTTTTAAAAGTTTGTGGTACTCCTGAATAGGGCAGATCCAGACAACTCATTTGTGTCTTGATGTTTGAAAAAAAAAGGAACAACATTATTTAAGAATTAAGTAGAGTGTTTTCTTAAAACACCACAGTAGCAACTAGTCTTGATTTTTATTTAAAATTTGCTCGCAAGTCAAAAGATTTTTTAATTCGTGAATAACCCACGTTTTGAAATGTACTGAGCACACACTTGGATGAACATAGGTTGCGGCTTATGACAAATCTCAAGGGAAGATGGCATTTTTTGATCCATCTCGGGCTGATGATTTTCTCTTCATTTCAGGCACTAAGGTATACATGACTTATCTTAATCTATAACTCAATAATGGGAAAGAATGAACTGAATCTTTTACGACAATGTGGGTAAAGAATAACATAATGATTTATAATGTATTTGATAGGTACTCTAATCAACTTTGCCTTGATTTGTGTAGATGCGCAATTTTGCGAAGTCAGGGGAGAAACCTCCGGATGGGTTTATGTGCCCCGGTGGATGGAAGGTCTTAGTAGATTATTACCAAAGCTTGTCGACAAGCAACAATGGTGGTGTCACTAGCCAACCAAAGGAAGCAATAAGTGCGTAGCCTCTGGAAGGGTCTACAATATATGTAGTATTGGATGGAAGTACTTAGGCCCTAGTTTCATGCTATGGTGGAAATGCACGATAGAGATATATATATATATATATATATGTGCAACGTTTATATTTTTCTCATGTTCTTGCGAAAGTAACTTGTATTCGAGATTCGAGGGAAGCTATGCCCCACTGGTGTAAAAATTATTTCTGACCTCATATATATGCCTTATCGTTTCCCCCCTTTCATTAGTAGAGGCTGATTATCTCCCAATCGTTGTAGAGGGGTGAACTATTGAATGAATCCGGCTTTTACTACTTGCTTTTCATGTGAGGCCAATGTTTCTCACGGGTTTCGAAGTACCTGCTGAGTTAAAGATCATAGCTTTTATATTGTGATACAGTTTATGGGATTTTACCAGATCAAGCAATAATTTGAATAAGAAACCATTTCTACATTTCATTTGTGTAGGTATGTGTTTGTGTACATGTTTGGATGTGTATCACCGTAGATGATATGATTCATTGGAGGTCAAATATTGTCAATATTTTAACCACATACATATATCTGTGCCAATGCTAACTCCTCTTATAATGGTGTTATGCTTGGTAGTTGTGCTATAGAATGGTTATGGTGTTAAAATCACCAAAATTTAAATATGTGTAGAATGGGAAGGCCCCATTTTTAAGATTTACTAGTCGAGGGACGATACTTGGAAGATTGGGTGCGTGTATGTGTAATAACATGGTGTGATAATGAGAAGTAGAGAGATGGGAACAAAATATGGTGAGGGTTTTAACTATGATTATGTTTGTGGAAACATGTAAAAGACATTTAGGATGAACAGTTACTTGGCTTGTGGGTTTCATTTGTTAGAACAAATATTGGTAGTGCATGTTGTATGGCCTTTTTGAAGTATCATGACATGTGTTGACCTTTTTCATAAGCTTGTCGGATATTCGAGAGATTATGCGCAAGGAGAAGCATTTCTATTGCATCTATAAGAGCATTGTGCAAGTTATGAGTAACGAGCGATTTACTTGAAAAATACAATTTCTTTTAGTTGCTTGCACTCTTCATTTCTTGCACTAAGCTCAAATTGTGATTCTTGATGGGCAAGTCATGGGACTAAAAAAAAGCGTCCACGATCTACCTTATAAAAAAGTGAAAGAGTTGGATTTGTTTTCGATGTTTTACAAAATCTGACAATGAGATGCAACCTCCTATGCACAAAAAAGGAACTATCACTTATCTCGCTCTCCTGCCCCCGCCTTCCTCTTTGTTGAAGCATATACTTTCACTATTGCATGTAGATACAAAATGCAAGACATGGATATTCTCGTTCGAGCTTCTACATTAAAAAGTCACCTAAGCTTTAATATAACAATGATTTGTATTCCCTTTGCTATTGAAGAATGTCAATTTTTTAAGAAAATTAAAATTAGTGAGGTTGATGAAACACAAACAATACACATCACTAGATGAATTATATTCGGTATTCACATAGAGCTAGAAAACTAGCACTTGACACCATGTTGTTGCATACAATGTTTTGAAATCACTATCAAAACTTCAACGACTAATAAGAAGACTTAAAATAATTTATAGTTGATGGGAACACATATGAGATACGTATTGTTTAATGTGCCTCTTGTCTCTCATTATTATCACATATTTGTCATCACGAAACATGGACTATGTGCAATATGCTCATTAACTATTCAAATATTACATATCACTAAATGAATTATATTTGGTATTCACCTAGAGCTAGAAAACTGGCATTTGACACCATGTTGTTGCACACAATGTTTTGAAATTAGTATCAAAACTTCAAAGACAAATAAAAAGACTTAAAATAATTTCTAGTTGATGGGAACACATATATGAGATACGTAATGTTTAATGTGCCTCTTGTCTCTTGTCATTATCACATATTTGTCATCACGAAACATGCAGTATGTGTGGTATGCTCACTAACTATTCAAATGTGTTGACTCGAGGTACTATTTCTAATACATTGAATCTGGCTAGTTTTTGAAATACATTGAATCTAGCCTATAATCGTAATGCATTACACTTAGCCATCTTTTGGAAAGTTCAACTATGTCGTGTCTCCTTCGCGGTAGTCCTCTTACAAGATGTGGCTAAAGCAACATTTCTTTGTTGATTTGTTTAATATAAAAGCAACTCATTTTATAAGTTGGAATTTTAGCGCGCACACAATATACATAAGGGGGTCTGGTTGGAATCTTTTACCCAAAAGATTCACTAAGGCTTAGGTGATAGAATCTCCCATGCAAGTGGGTGAACTATTGCAATCAATCACAAATTATTTTCAGGATCAATAGTTCTTGAGATGTAGAATTACCATGTTAATATATAAGAAGAAAGTTATGGGACATGACATGAAGTAAAACAAATGCAGGGTTTAGGTAAACCCTCCCTTCGTTGAAGGCCAGAGGATTTGGCTTGTGCTAGTCGACAATGATTGCCACTAGTTTACAGCTCTAGATACCTACTTACATTAAGTAGAAAGTAAGAGTATGTACGTAGTCTTATATTCTCTGAACTTGATCGAGAGGTGATTACCTGATTTATATACTTGTATAGTCTTTCTGTAAAAATCTCTCCTAACTAATGAGAAAGCAACTCCTTTTTTGGAAAAAAAAAACAAATACAACAACTCCAAATCACATTATGAAACCAACAGATCATTTAATTAAAATTGTGATATGGATTCACCTTGATGACTATGTTGAAATGATGAAGTTTCAAATACATGATGGCATAGTGGCAAACCGAGTGCTTTACAACATTCATAGAATTTGAGTCTTGAACACTTGGTTTGATGTTGTGCTCATTATGAAACCTCTTCATTGTAACTGTTTGTGGTCATGCATATGTGAATGTGCTCCTTGTAAATTTGTTTTATGATCATGACATTAACACATCCACGCCAATAAAGAATCAGAACAATAGGATTACTCTTTAAATGAGATTGTCACCATTTTCTTTTTTCGTAAATAGTAATGTATAATTACAAAGTCAGAATATAGTAGCATATGGACTATGATATACTATGGGGTCACTGCAAAATCAACGAGGGATGAGGGTTCTCATGACACTCCTCACCTCTATCTAGATGCATCTAGCATTATGGGGATAAATAGTCCCAAGCGATAAAACGCCAATGCAAATGATGGACATGACACCTTGCTAGGTTACACATATATCTAATTCCTCCTCACAAGCTCCTAAGAGTTTCTCTTTGATTCAATAGTATGATTCCCCTTTTTTCTGTCTCTCTAGAATTTCCCTTTGGTTTTTCCAACTCATTCTTGAAGTTATGGGAACATAAAAAAGACTTGGGATACCAAGCATACACGAAATCATTATAGACGATGAAAGTAAGCCTACTATTTTCAGGCCAAGGGGTTGGCGTAGACAACAACTAATGGGACTTTAGAGATGATTTTGATGAAGATTATAGAGGAGCAAATTAGGAGTCGGGATGATAAACTCAATCCAAGCATTGCAGACATAATTGCATGGACAATTTGTAAAGCAAGAAACCGATTATCCTCCTGCCCAACTCCTTTGGCTCAACAGATGGCCGTATGTTGCCATGTTTCATAGGTTCTTATGGGTTTGTCCTAAGTTTTATTATGATATCTGGTTTCCCGCTTATATCACGCCCTTTAAACCCATCGAAAGTAGCATTTAGAATTTGTTCCTAAGTTCAAGCTTACCTATAACATCCGCACATTTTTAAGGCATGCCGCGCACACTTCCAAACAAGCACGAATGTGATGACGACAAGCCAATTAGCGTACAAACACCCTGATCCCATCCAAGTAGATACATTTTAAGGCGGAACTGGATGAGGAAAGGTTTGCCATAAGCATACAAAGAAAGGTGGATTCATTGCAAGTCAGACACGAGCACTTGGGAAAGAAGACATGGTATACCAGCCCGATCCAAACCCGACCGAACCCAAGAGACGCAGAGACCACACACACACACACACAACTTAAACCGACACACGTACGTACGTACGCACACAACCGAAACCAATGCAGACAACCCAATTCCTCGACGAACATTCAGACAAAGACAAAACATGGGGAGAAAGCAGATACATACATTCATTCATTTGTATTCCACACAACAAACTAAAACAAATACATTCATTTGTGTAAGAACTAAATCTAGCCTTTATATATATATTATATATATATACCCATATATATACATATATATATATATATACCCCCTCCTTCTTCTTCTCCCACTGTGTTCTGATTCTGAGACTTGAGCTTTGATTTCTCAGAGACAGAGAGAGACAGAGAGATATGGCAGGAGATGGAGCAGAGGAGAGCAAAAGAGTCCTGGTTCTGGGCGCCACAGGCTACATCGGGAAGTTCATAGCCCTTGCAGGGGCATCCTTGGGCCATCCCACCTTCGCCCTCATCAGACCCTCCACCATCGCCTCCAAACCTGACATTGTCCAATCCCTCCAATCCGCAGGCATCACCATCCTCCAGGTAACAAATCCCCTCCCTCTCACCATGCATCTCTGATTCCTTCTTTTAATTGTTAGTCACTCACTCTTCTTTCTTTTCATTTGATTGTTTTCTTCTAGTATGCCATCCCAATCTGATGGTAGCTAGGGTTACTTTCATGAGGGTTCCTTTGTGGTCCTAAGGTTTCTTATATTTGATCAAACTGAGGAAATAGGTTCCATTTCTTTTCTGGTACTTTAAGGTTTTGTGGCATAACATGCTCCGCATAGATCTAATAGAACAGATTGAATCTACTTCCCCAACATTCCCCTAACCATGTCTTGCTAAATCCCCTGTCTTGTCTAAGCAATCATATGGAAAACAATATCATCTCCATTTCTTTCTTTCTTCTTGAGATTTGACCTGAGGCATTTTGTGGAAACAGTGAAAAATGGTCGGGTAAAGACAAAAATTGAGCATTATTTCGGAGTTGTTCCTAAGACAGAACACCTAATGTTCCCCTTTTTTCTTCTCTGATTTGTTTTTTAGGGTTCTTTGGATGATCATGAGAGCCTTGTAGCCGCATTTAAGCAAGTGGATGTGGTCATCTCTGCTGTTGGGGGAGCTCAGCTCAAGGATCAGCTCAAGGTCCTTGACGCCATCAAAGAAGCTGGCACGATCAAGGTCTGAAATTTGAATTGCTCATTGCTATTTGTGGTCATATCTAGACATTTTATGCCTATGAATCACACTGCTTTTATGAAAACTTGTGGCATTGCATTGCAAGTATGGACTTTTTGAATTGCACTTTCTTGTAATCCCATTCGGAAAACTTTTATGCCTTCGAATTGCATTGCTTTTATGACATATTGTTACAGTGTGGGCTTGAATTGCGATTTCTCTCCATTCTATTTGGAAATTCTGGTGCTCTTGAATGTTTGTACATTGGTTTTAAACATTATGCCTTTGATTACCATTGTATCATTTATTCTGGAAATGTGATGTCCTCAAATTTCATTGTTAAATGGGGTTCACATTGATGGCATAGAGGTTTCTCCCATCGGAGTTTGGCAACGATGTCGATCGTACAAATTCCTTGGAACCTGCCCGAAGCCTGTTCCACGCGAAAGTAGAAGTCCGAAGGAGCATCGAGGATGCTGGCATACCCTACACATATGTTGTTTCCAATGGCTTTGCCGGCTATTTCCTATCAAATCTCCTCCAGGAAGGCCATACATCCCCTCCAAGAGACAAAGTTACAATCTATGGAAGTGGCGATGTGAAAGGTAAAAACAAAAGAATAAAAATGTCACATTTATTGTCAAAATTGTTTCCACAAATGGGAAATCCAACCTCCTATTAAGAGAGAAAGAATCCATCTGTCTTTTATATCCATAGAGAAGAAGAAATGCCCATATCAACTGAGGCAAAAAAGTGGCATATACATATAGATAGCTATGTTATTGAATAAGAAGTTCCATATATCTATGGAGAAATATGTATATATATATATATATATATATATATATATATGTATGTATGTATGTATGTATGTATGTATGTATATGTATGTATCTATATGTATGTATGTATATGTATGTATGAAGGAAAGAAATATCCATGGATGGCCCTAAGAAATGTCATGCATATCAATGTTATTTGTAAGAAATCTCATATCAATGTTATTACTTCACTCCTTTTTCAAGTTATTGCTGCCCACGAGGAAGACATCGGAACCTACACAATCAAAGCTGCATTCGATCCGAGAGCCGTGAATAAGACCCTCCACATTCGGCCATCGGCAAATATCGTTACCTTGAACGAGCTGGTTGACAAGTGGGAAAAGAAAATCGGAAAAACCGTGGAGAAAATAACTGTGACTGAGGAAGAATATGTGAAGAAGATCGAGGGTATGCCCCTAAACGCGTTTTTTTTTTCTCTAAATTTTTTACTCTCACTTTTGTGTGTTTCCGTTTAGTAAAACGTTCAAATGACGTGATGTTGGCCCATTGTAGGTACTCCATTCCCAGGGAACATTTTTCCATCTATTTTGCATAGCATTGTCTTCAAAGGGGAGCAAACAAATTTCGATCTTGGACCCAATGATGTCGAGGCTACCTCACTCTACCCTGATGTCAAGTATACTTCTGCTGATGACTATCTTGACCGATTCGTTTAAAATCTTCAAGACATTTCATACCTTATCCCTCTCTAAAGCTCCTTGCTAGATATAAATGTGCCTCACCCTCATGTGCAATTATGCTATATATCCATGTACGCATCTTATGAATAAATGATTAGTTCCCCATGTTTGTAGTTTCAAAGCTTTTTAATGAACTTTTGAAGTCTTTATGAAATAAAGGTACATACCCAATCATTTGGTCTGTGTGCTTTAGCAATGCTAGCCATTTTGGACAACCTACTTGTACCTTTATTGACATTGATTGTTGAACGACCTAATTTGTGGGTTGGCACAAAAGCTTTTTTCATTATGGTACGATCGTGAAGTTGGGAGTTGCATACGAAAGGTATTACATTTTACATAGGTACAAAAGTGTGTTAACCTTCCGAATTTCACAAGATTTATGCCTTCATAATATGAAGATTGTGTACCTCTTCTTTGCACATTGCACATATGCAAGTTTAATCATTATACAAGTTAGATGCAACCTTGTTTATCCTAGTCATTAAAAATGGTAAGGGACATCAATTAGATAATAAGTTAACACGTACATAACAAAGGTGCAAGGAATTAGAACCACAATGCCCAAGAGTCGATTTTGAGGAGATCTTTTCATAGGTGGTGAAAATGACAACCTGTTGATTCTTATTGAGCTATTAGTTGTTGGGGACTTGAAGCTTCTTCTACGACCTTCCTCTATGGTGATCTAGACAAAGAAATATATAAGGTGCACACCAAAAGGTTTCACGTCATCTTGCTAGGAACATCTAGTTTGCCAACTCAAGAAGAGTCTAAATGGCCTCAAGTAGGCGCATAGAGAAACAATTTCATGTAGTCAGTCAGGTTTTTTCTCAGCGGTGAGGACTTCCTAATTTCTAAAGATGAAACTGATGGTTAAATGGATGTTGTATTCCTGTCTAACATGGCCATGTACTTAAGACTAGTTTGGAGCTCTTGCAAGTTATCTTGATGTTAATTGTGTGCATTGTAGTGAGTATAGCCTCATACTAGAAACATAAGATAGATTGAAGTGCTTCATCATGTCAATGTTTAATTCTTTCTTGAATTACTCGGTTGATGTTTTTAGTGATGCCATTCTACTTTGGACTATAGGGTGTGGTTAATTCACATTGGGTACCTCTTTGTTTGCAAAAAACTATTGATCCATCTTATTTATACTCTTCCCCATTATCAAATCGCAAGCATTTTAGACTTCGGTCTATCTGATTCTCAACCATTGCAAATAATATAGGAAGAAGCAAAGGCTTTGTCTTTGGTCCTCATCAAGTAGACCAACACCTTCTAGGTTAGATCATCGATACACGTAAGGAATTATGAGGCACCATTGATGTGGCGTGGGTCCACAAAAGTCGGAATGAACTAAATTGAGAGGTTTAGATTCTTTGTGTGCTAGTCAAGTGAGGTGATGTAGTATGTTTACAGTATTGGAAATGGCCACAAAATTGATGGTCAAAATAGAAGAGATCTAAGTAGTCTTAGATAACTACATGATGCTAGTTTTTCTCAAGTGCAATAGTCTACCATGCCATAACGAGGAAAGTAAGACCTACTATTTTTAGGGCAAGGGGTTGGCGTAGACAACAACCTAATGGGACTTTAAAGACGATTTTGATGAAGATTATAGAGGAGAGGATTAGGAGTCAGATGAAAAGAAGTATAAACGTAACTTTATGGACAAATTATAAAGCAAGAAACTGATTATGTTGCCCAACTCTTTAGGCTCAACAGATGGCCACATGTTTCATAGGTTCCTATGGGTTTGTCCCAAGTTTTATTTGGATATCTGGTTTCCCTCTTATATCCCACCCTTTAAACCATCAAAAGTAGCCTTTAGAATTTGTCCCTAAGTTCATGCCTACCTATAGCATCCTCACATTTTAAGGCATGCCGCACACACTTCCAGACGATGAACAATTACTTGGCTCGTGGGTTTCATTTGTCAGAACAAATATTGGTAGTCCATGTTGTATGGCATTTTTGAAGTATCATGACATGCGTTGACCTTTTTCATAAGCTTGTCGGATATTTGAGAGATTATGTGCAAGGAGGAGCATTTCTATTGCATCTATAAGAGCATTGTGCAAGTTATGAGTAATGAGTGATTTACCTAAACAATACAATTTCTTTTAGTTGCTTGTGCATTTTGTTTCTTGCAATAAACTCAAATTGTGCTTCTTGATGGGCATGTCATAGGACCAAAAAAGAGAGTCCACAATCTACCTTATAAAAAAGTGAAAGAGTTGGATTTGTTTTCAATGTTTTACAAAATTTGACAATGATGTGCAACCTCCTATGCATTAAAAAGGAATTGCCACTTATCTCGCTCTCCTCTCCCCCCCCTCCCCCCGCCCCCAAGCCTTCCTCTCTCTTGAAGCATATATTTTCACTATTGCATGTAGATACAAAATGCAAGTCATGAACAAGACACTGATATTCTCGTTGTTTCTACAATAAAAAGACACCTACCATGTAATATAACAATTATTTATCTTCCCTTTGCTATTGAAGAATGTCAAAAGTTGAAGAATATTAAAATTAGTGAGGTTGATGAAACACAAACACTACATATCACTGGATGAATTATATTTGGTATTCACATAGATCTAGAAAACTGACACTGAACATCGTGTTGTGCACACAATGTTTTGATATCACTACCAAAACTTCAAAGACAATAAAAAGACTTAAAATAATTTCTGGTTGATGGGAACACATATATGAGATGCCTATTGTTTAATGTGCCTCTTGTCTCTTGTCATTATCACATATTTGTCATCACTAAACATGATGCACGTGTCATATGCTCAGTAACTATTCAAATGTGTTGACTCAAGGTACTATTTGTAATACATTGAATCTAGCTAGTTTTTGAAATGTATTGAATCTAGCTTATAATCATCATGCATTAAACTTAGACATCTTTTGGAAAGTTCAACCAAGTCATGTCTCATTTGTGGTAGTCCTCTTACAAGACGTGGCTAAAGAAACATTTCTTTGTTAATTTGTTTAATATAGAAGCAAATCAATTTATAAGTTGGAATTTTAGCGCAGTATACATAAGGGGGACTAGGTGGAATCTTTTACCAAAAAGATGCACTAAGGCTTAGGTGATAGACTCTTCCATGCAAGTTGGTGAACTATTGCAATCAATCACAATCATTTTCAAAATCAATAACTCTTGAGATGTGTAAATGCGTAGCTAGAGTAATTATGTTATGCGGAATAGATTAGAGATGTGTGTGTGAAAGAGGAGAGAAGAGACACAAGACAGATAGGAAATAAAGAACTCAAATGTATAATTGTTGAGCGAGCAAGGTCAACCGGATCCGGATCGGCTGAATAAGCCAGAGCTGGATCGGTATCCGGATTTGAGAACCGGATCGATGTCCGGATGATATCCGGAACTAGAATCCGGATCGGAATGAAACCGGTAGGCCGTTAGATCCAGCCTAGTACGTAGGCATATTTTTGGGAGTCAGTGACAGTCGCTCGTATGAGCATTGAAGTACCTACTAGTACTTCTGTCAGTCCTTTATGGACTTGTATAAAAGTGCTCCTTGAGCACATTCTATATACAAAGAGTTTTCAGAGTGTTATTTTTTTGAATTGAGTTTATGTTCTACTCTCTCTCTCTTTGTCTCTCTTGCGTACGCGTACTCTCTGTGTGTATTGAGCTTTCCTTTCATCTTCTGTTGCTATCCGGTTGAGCCGGTTTGTCAAACGCTTCCGCACGTTCACTTTGACAATAATTTTAACAAGGAGGAAGAAATACAATAGAAAACAACCAACGAATACAAAGGAAGGAGGGTGCTTTATATAAATCCACCCTCTCTCTACATTAAAACGACCACTCTCTCTCTAGTAACTATAGAAGCTCATGTGTCATGGGGAATGTGGAACCTCATTAATTATGTGTCATAGAATATGATTCTATGACACATAGTGGTCACTGGTGACCTTTGACCTTTAAATGCTCATACATTCTCAAAGGGTTTGTTCACACATTAGACTAGGTTGAGTTTGATTCTCAACTTGCCCCTTCAAGCTCCACCATGTCATGACTAAGTCAGTTGTCAGGTCGGCCATCACTCCCCCTCAAGCTCGGCAAGGCATAGGTCGAAAGACCAAGCTCAGTCGAAAATTGCCGAAGCTTGTCGGTACCCAAAGTGTTCGTGAAGATGTTGGCTATCTGAAGATTGGTCTTAATGTGCTGAAGGTCGACATCCCCTACAAGGACACACCCTCTATGAAGTGGTAATGCACCTCGATGTGTTTGTCCGAGCATGGAAGAGGGGGTTTCGAGCAAGATGGACACTATTGAGATTGTCGCAATAGAGCAAGATTGGGTTGTTGATGGAGATGTCCAGATCCGTAAGTATCCTCTTGAGCTATACAACTTCACATCCTCTTAAGTATCCCCTTGTATTCGGCCTCAATGCTTAAAAAGTGTGAATGTCACCTGCTTTTTGCTGCTCCACGATATTGCTCCACTGCCGAGGGAGAAAACAAATCCGGGGTTCGATCGTCTATAGGCCTTATAACCGACACGGTTGGCATCTGTGTACCCCTCAAATCGAATTGGTGTGGCCGATTTGTAGAGGATGTCATAATCCATTGTCCCACTTACATACTTGAGTACTCGCTCCGAGCAGTCCAGATGGATATCGTGAGGTGCGTACATGAATTGGTTCAGATGTTAGATCGAATAATTAAGGTCGGGTTGAGCAATGGTGAGGTAGATTAGGCTACCGACTAGCTGACAATAGTGAGTTCGCTCACACTCTTCTATGCCGGAGTCAACATCTAGTTTCAGGTTTCGATCAAGAGGAGTTGCCATAGATTTGCACTTAGTCATCCCGAAGTTGTATAACAAGTTGAGGATGTAGTGCCGTTGGGAGATCATAATGTCGACTAGAGTCCGAATTACTTCCATACCTAGGAAGTAGTGAAGCTCTTTCATTTTCGTCATCTTGAATTTGCTAGAGAAGAGGGACTTGACCTTGTTGATGTCGACTAGATGCTCACCTCCAATGATTAGATCATCCATGTATAGGATGATGACAATCAAGCTTCCAGAATCGCTTCTAACATAGAGAGAATTGTTAACACGTTCGCGTTCACAAGTGCAAGGATCACGCATAAATAGAAGGATAAGAAAAATTTTGGTTGATTTTAGGGCTTTTTCAATGATTTTACAAAACACATTGATACCAGTATCATACATGTTCAAACATACTATGAAAAAGGTTAAAAATCCATTATTTTCGTGATTTAGAAGTAACTAAAAAAAGAGGAATTTCAAAAAGTTACATTCTCAATTTATATCACAAACTTTACAACCAATGTTATTTTATAAGAAATGATTTTTTAGAAATCATAAGAATTCAAAACACATGCTTTTATATTACTCAATTTGTTACAAGCGGAATGTAGTTACACTTAATAGCCAAAAATACATTCATGATCATTCCTTTACGGAGAATCACTATTATAACTAATATACAATGATGATTCCTCCTCGTCATCCTTGGATGTACCAATCTGTGCATTATCTTCGTCATAAACCAAATGGTTTGACTCTAGATTATATGTAACAGATCTCGTTTGCCTTTGACTGGAGCCACCTTGTAGACCTGGTAATTTTTCTTTTATTATATCTATTGTTGACTTCCTTAATGGTCCGGCTTTTGTAAGTGTGAAGTCGTACATGATGATATCCACATCAGAGATATCAAGGGTCGAGGTGTTACGAATGTTTCGCTTCCTCTTCCTACCTCCCCTTCTTGTTGTGCATTCAATCATCTCTAATGTATACTTACCTATAAAAGCATTTGCACTTCTAGAGTTGTACCAATGAACGTTTATAGACTTGATCATGTTTTCTATTTCATGCATTAGCACTTCTAGAATTTTACCAACCCAAAATTGGTGGCCATGTGAGTTCTCATCAGCCGGCGTTGCAATCAACATCCCCGCCGTGAGCTCTTGCAAATTGCCTTGCCATCTAACTTCGACTACTTTGGTCATCCTTTGTCCCACATAAATGTCTCTTTGTTGTCGATGGACCAAACTGTCATTAATCACACTTGTTGGTTGCTCCGGAGTTCTATTTACACGATCATGTTGCAGCGACCATGTGAATGGCGTTTCCAAATTCTAATTATCACCAAATACACAATTGTCTATAATTCCTTTTTGATCACTATAAAATACATCCCACCATGACATGTCTTGTTGTGCGGCATATTTCTTGGCGGCCTCAATATGCTTTCTTTTTTCTTCTAAGGCTTGGAGCCATAACCGTTTTTGTTCCGATACCAAGTCACTCTACAACTATCCTTTCTTCTCAATTGGCATTTGCTTAGGTCCATGGACAATTGTACTTGGCATACAAAGTAATAACTGGCAACCACCTTTAGGTTCCCATGTTGTAGAAGATGAATATTGTTTAGCATACAAAAGTGTAGAACCACTCTCAATTGGCATTTGCTTAGCTCCATGGACAATTGTACTTGGCATACAAAGTAATAACTGGCAACCACCTTTAGGTTCTCATGTTGTAAAAGATGAATATTGTTTAGCATACAAAAGTGTAGAACCACTTATTTCATTTTTCTTTATCATAAAAATGTGATTGAAGCTTATATTGTTTAATTGGGCAAGCACTTTAACATTCCCAACACCCCCATCTGATATATATCTCTTAAAGTCATATACCTCCTTCAAGTGTAACACTTTTGGGCGTGGTGTATATGCATCACAAATGACATCAAATAGTTTAGGTAATGTGAAAGCATCATGTCGAGACAACTGTCTGGAGAATGTGCTAAACATCTGATTTATATGATCATGTGTGTGGCCAACCAAAAGAAAATTGACTTTCACTTTTCTAAACAATCCTTGGTTGACCAACATGCTTAGATAGCCAAACACAGTTGAATTTTTGTTCTCTCTAGCAGTATTGTCCAATTGTATGTATAGAATAGGGGGGAAAGGTTGGCCCCAAGACATCAAAACTCGGTGAATCATTGTAATTGTTAGGTTAGGGTCATTGTGAACATTGGGTTATGTAATGAAGACGTGAGGTACAACAGACCTATTATAAGCCAAGCATCCCACCAAGTGCATTTGAACAAGGCACTCATCATTGACGTCTTTGGGGAGCCTCCGCATATGCAGCAAGCACGTCTTCTTTTGGTCCATGCCATCTATCATTAAGCACATGTATTGTTCGGGCCTCTTCAAACACTTCTCTCTATGATGCATCTCCTTCTTTCGTTCTAACGATTGTGCCTCACGATGCTCTTGTAGTAACTTCTTACTCATATCCTTTTCCATTGATGTCTTTGCACCTTTAGCCAAACTTTTAAGATTTGCACAAATGGAGCAATACCCCATGCGTACTTTACGTGGAATGATAACATTTGAAAACCAAGCTCTCCATAATCTTGTGAATTGGCTATATGTGACAGACTTATTACGTGAGCCCACCATATTAGATCGATAGACATCATAAACTTCTCGACGTGTGTAATTATTAGAGAGGTGCATCCTACCTGTAGTGGGCATTACTTCACAATTTAACTGAAAGTAACTTTTCATCCAACCAATAACATGTCTTCCAATTGCACTTTTCATACTTGGAACCTCTTTACAATTGAGCATTTGATCCCCGCTAAGTAGACGTTGTTGTACTCTATGTAGCCGCATGTTACTAACACATAATGCAATTTTGAATGCAACTCTGCATATCTGTTGCGCATGGAAGATATAATACTCGAATGATACTTTGATCCCCGTACATTTGTCAGACACTAGTTGCATATGTGACCCGAGGTAAGTGTCTTGCTCATCACCAGTCATCGAAAAATAGTATCGCCTTAATTCTCGCAACTTTGATTTTCCAATCATAGACATACAACCATGGGCACAACATATTTTTTTTACATCAAATCCAATCTGTTTATTTGATGTCACCAAGTTAAATCTAGCCAGACGAATTCTTCGTGGGATTCTTCTAATATGCATAGGGCTTCCAAATTTCTCTTCCTGCATAGAAGTTGGTGTAACCTTGTTACTATCCAATTCTTTGTTGTGACCATCGCCCATGATATTCGATGTTTCATTGGCACTACCTTCATTCTCCGTATCTTTATTAATATCATATTCTTCAATAGAGAACTCTTCACATGTGTCATTATTCACATTCGTTGTAGATGAAGATGAGCTCAGACAATACTCTTCGATAGAATATGGTGAGTTTGTCGACAGACAATATTCTTCAATAGAAAATGGTGAGTCTGTTGACAAACAATACTCTTCGGTAGAAAACGAAGAGTCTGATGACAAACAATATTCTTCAATTGAGAACGTTGAATCTTCACTCATGGCTTAAGGTCCACACAAAGCTCTTTAAGTTATGTGCTTAGGTTAAGGCAAAAAACTGATAAGCTCCTCTCTAAACATATACTCCTCTCTAAACATAAACTCCTCTCAAAACATAAATTCCTCTCAAAACAGAAGCTCCCTTAATATAATGTCTATATTATTTAATATTATATTAATACAATACATAAAAAATATTATTTTTAATATAATAAATGTATTCAACATATTAATAATTACTTAAACTAGTCTGTATGAAGTTAAATCAATTATAATATAATTACAATCATTACCAAGCCATATATATGTTGGATTAAAGTTAAAATCATTGCTTAATTAATGGCACCCATATTTAATATAGAACTTCTCAGTCATTGGTTCATTCATGCCCACCATTTTAAATATAGGACTTTTCAATCATTAGTTCATTCATGCCCACATCTTTAATACAAAGCAATTAAGAGTCATAAAAATATTGCTTTTAGTAATCAATCATTGGTTCATTCATGAACCTCTATCATTGTTTCCTTCATGACCTTCAAAGTCATTGTGAGTTATTTTGACTATAAAATATTCATCAATATGTTCGTTTGACTTTGTAATCATTGATGCAATCATAAGTAACTCTGGTTAAAGTGACTGTGGTTACTAACTAACTAACCTCAAGCTTGCCAACCCTGGTTAAAGTGACTGTGGTTACTTTAACCACTGTGGTCAATCCCTATAAATAGGAAGACCTCGTCATATTTCAGTCACGCGAAACACAAGAGCACACAGAGCACGAAGCACGAAGCACGAAAGCGCGATCTCCGCCTCCACTTCGACAAGATCAACCATGTCTTCAAAGAGAATCGAGCGCTAGGACTCGAGGTAGGCCTCTGACACTGTGGACATTTTTGTAAATATGATTCGTCACTCAAGAACTTGATACACCGTATCGAGTTCCTGTATAAAACACAAACTTTATACAGGAACTCGATACGACGTATCGAGTTCTTGTGTGAAGTTTAGGTTTTATACAGGAACTCGATACGTCGTATTGAGTTCCTGTATTATGTTTGCATTTTAAATAGGAACTCGATACGCCATATCGAGTTCCTGTATTATGTTTGCGTTTTAAACAAGAACTCGATACACCGCATCGAGTTCCTGTACACAGTTTGTATTTTCCTGTATATAATGTGTGTTTTAAACAGGAACTCGATACGGCGTATCGAGTTCCTGTGTTATGTAACTCTTTTACAGAGGAACTCGATACAACGTATCGAGCTCTTGTATTATGTTTGTGTTTTATACATGGACTCGATACAACGTATCGAGTTCCTGTATAAAGTTCTTGTTTTATACAGGAACTCGATACACCGTATCTAGTTCTTATGTAAAGTATGTGTTTGATACACGAACTTGATACCGTGCATCGATTTCATGTATAGACACGAACTATATACAGGAACACGATACGACGTATCGAGTTCCTATATAAAACAAGAACTTTAAAGAGGAATATTCTGTCTTTGGGGCAACAATTTAGTATTGTGTGAAAAGATATCAAACTTTCTGTCAAAATCAGTCTTTTTTTAGGGTGAATTGCCTTATTTTGTAACAAATAGGGCCCTTAATTATGGAGGTTTTATGACCTAGTATAACTTAAAATAGTAGAAAATAACCTACAAATTACCTTTACGATACCAAATTCAAGTCTATCATATGCAAATTCTCTAAAATATGGATATGGAATCAATATAAGCCATACCTACCCTTCAAGACAATATATAACCTTGTATACTTATTAAGATATATATTTTCTAAGTTGAATCGCCCTTACTAGAATGGATTTCTGAATAAAGGACTACCACGTTCACTCAATGCATGATTAATATTTATAGTTTACCACAAATCGCCTGCTAGTTTATGTCTTCATCTAATTATTTGTATTTTAATATACAACCTTAATCTACGTGACCACCTAACTTATGTTTTCGCATGTCCTTTCTTAAATAAGTCGTTTGAGAACTTCTCGGACCAACCTGTGAAGAAGATAAAGCTCCGCATACATGGTTCTCCTGTTGAAACACAGACCCTAATAGCTCTCGAGAACGTGAAGAGAGGAAAAAAGCTTCTCTTCAACGAGGAGACAAAATCTCAACCACCCATTGAGGTTAGCCAAAAGAAACTATTAGCAGCTACTGGTGGTGAAGACCTTCCTGACCGTGATCTAACGGACAAGGAATGGTGTATGCAATACGTCGACTCCAAGAAAAAAGTCGTATTGTATACAACAAAGAAGAAGGGCGAGGGCAAGCTTGAAAATGAAACCCCATTTATGTATGGCCGTATTCTACGATTTGACTACGAAGATGCAGATTCGGTCAACATACTTGTAATGATAGAGTGCTCTAAGGGGGTACGTAAAGTGTTCCTTTTTGAAGATCTTCTAGTAAAGGAATCTTGTGGGCCAGAAGCTTTCAAAGAAGATCTAGAAAGCTCACAAAACCTTATTGTTACCTTGAGGCCTTATATACAAGGCCATGTAACTCGAAGGGAGCCATTGCCCTCCCTAGTGAAGGCAACAAAAAGGGCATCTAAAGTACAATCAAGACCACCAAAATGTTGAACTCCAACTCATCAAGTGAAAACGAAGATGAGGACACTAAGGGGATGCCAGGACCTGAGTTGGCATCGGGTGTGTTGTCATCCGAGCAGAATAAGATACGGAGAGAGTTAATGCAGTGTAAACTGGTCAGGAAAGGGCAAGTGTTTAATTTGCCTATAACACACATCCATCAGCCCCCTATTGATGAAAAAACAAGACGAATACCACTTGAGATTAGAGAGCCACACCGAATGCATGTTCAAAATCTCAAGAAAAAAATGAAAATTAATCCTCATGCTACCGTTGTGCCTTTTATTGTTATGGTGGATCCTGAAGAATGTGAAACCATTGAAGATTTTGATATAAGAAAGCATGATCAATATAATTACTTTGTCATTGGTGGATCGCATTCAAAGGAGGCACGTCGGCAACTTGTGAGAGAACATCCAACGACTTTCTTCTTGAAGTATGCCGAGTGCAAAATTTACGTGGGTCTCACAACTGAAGAGGCAAAGCTGTTGGCATGGAACCACAATAACGATAATGACTATAGGCAGAAAATGTCATCGATTGAGCGTATAAGGTTCTTCCACCACGAGTATTTGGATGTCAAACAAAAGTTTGGTGTGAAGCTACATCCAGGCCTATGACGTCAATGCTTGCATGAAGTCGGCATTGTGGTAGATGATAATGTTAAGTCCGATGGTCTTCGAAAATATGAAGGATTGCGCAAAAAGGATGATAATGACCGAGATGTGCTTTGGCTGCTTGGAGGCTCTTGTGGTCCGCTCAATCTGGTTGAGATTGGACTCTCCCCAGAATCTATTGACCTTAGTTGATTATCATTTTCTATGTTGTCAAGGTCGTTCGTAGATGGTTCGGGAGGAGTCGGCTCAGGTTTGTACCATGATGCCGATTCGTCAAAGAATACATCTCGACTCACATGAACCTTCCGAGTAGAGGGGTTGAAACATTTTTACCCCTTTTGTGTTGGGAATTCGGATGGGATCTAGATGAGAACCAGAGGAGCCGGATTGGACAAGTCGGATGAAGGAACCAGATCTAGAAACTGGATCGGATGGACCCGGTGAGAAACGGAAGATGGGACATATTTGTAAATATGTTAGAGTAAGCCCACTGATGCTATATTTGGAAATACCCTAAAAGTCATATAAGTAAAATATGACTTAGGGCAATCATTTAGAGAGAGTTGTTGTCAATTGTTGTTGAGACCATATTGTATAGAGAGCGACAAAGAGAGAGAGTGTGTGAGACACAGAGCGATACTCTATTGTAACCGCCGCTTGGCGAAGATACACAGCTTGAGGTCGTTGCCTTCGAGTCTATGATTGTACCTTTCTCATATAGTGATAAATTGGAGTTTGTGGGCTCCCGTGGTTTTTCCCTATTTAGGGTGTTGAGTGAGCAAGCTTAATCGGATCTGGAAGGATGAGCCGGATGGTATCCAGAAACAACTGGCCGGATTAGGGAGACGGATTGGAGAGCCGGATTCGAGCGGGAACCGGAAGCTTGGTAGTAGCCTAGACTACTAGGTAATCATTGTCTCATAGTTAGTGTCAGTCGCACGTAGGAATATTGAAGTACCTGTCAGTCCTTTATGGACTTGTATAAATAGTGTTGTTTAGCACGTTGTATATACAGAGTTTTCAGAGTGTTATTTTGAATAGAGTTTATGTTCTGCTCTCTCTCTCTCTCTCTCTCTCTCTCTCTCTCTCTCTCTCACGCGTATTCTCTATGTATTAAGCTTCTTCATTAAACCTTCATCTTATTCTCTGTTGCTATCTGACTGAGCCGGTTCTGTCTAACGCTTCCACACGTTAACATCTACATAGTATTAGATCGCAAGGGTTGAGAAACTCTACAGCCGACACTTGCTTTCATAGACGAACCCTAGAACCTAGTAACAATAGATATAGAGAAGATATGGACAGAGGAATGACGAGTTCACTTCCAACAGAGAAGCTCAACCGGAGCAACTACGCGTCCTGGTCATACAAGATGCACCAGTACCTACTAGGGCATGGATATTGGAGCTTCGTGGAAGGAACGAACGAGGTAGCACAGGAGTCGGCACACAATGACTCCCTGGTATGGGAGCAAGGAGCGAGCTGAGTATTGTACTGCCTCGCGTCCTGTGTGCACGATCAGATGCTCGGCTACATCAAGGATGCAAAGATGCCAAAGGAGGCTTCGGGAAATCTAGGAAGATTTTTGCCGCGAGTACCACAACCCGTAAGTTGTAGCTCCGGCAAGAGCTAAACAACCTTCGGCAAAGAGACATGTTGGTTACGGACTACACCACCAAGATAAATGAGATTTGCGATGCATTCGGGTCCATCAATGTGATGATGGACGAAGACGAGATGGTACAAATCTACCTCGGTGGTCTAGCGCAAAGGTATGGGCCAATCTGGACAATGATCTGCACCCGGGAAAAACCACCACCTTTCTTCGACTTGCAATCGATGCTGATGGTCGAAGAAAATCACACGAGTGGATCAAGGACCACTCAATCAGACGGCCGGATGTTGTACATGGAGACCGATTGGTCCCACGGACGTGGTGGGTCGGTATGCAATGAAGGCGGCCGACAATAGCAGGACCGGAGGCACAAAGGTGGTGCCGACAGTAGTTCCAGACCCTCCACAAGTAGGGGGAGTCAAAGCGGCCATCACGGAATGCTGGTACTGTGGCAAAAAGGGCCACAGGGAAAGCGAGTGCTAGAAGAAGCGCGCCGATTTAGACAAATCTGGATCCGGCAAAACCGATCGGGATAACCGGCAAAGCTCGCACTACGCGGAAGGATCGGAAGGATCCAAAACCAAGAAAACCGGTAAAGGGCCAACCTTCGTGATGAAGCAAAAGGCTAACTCGATGAAGAAGACTACTTCCAAATCGGAGGAAGTATGGTACGTTGATTTTGGAGCGTCCAACCACATGATGAGCCATTAAGAGTGGTTCTCATTTTTGGAGAAACCGGCACAATCGGGAATCGTTGAAACTGGAGACGACACCCCTCACCCAATTGTGCATGTCAGAGAAGTCCCTTTAAGCCATGTCGGACAAAAGGGAAAGCTGATGAACGTACTACACGTTCCGACTATCACAAAGAAGCTGGTGTCGGTTGGACAAATCGTCGACCAGGGGATGCAGGTGCAGTTTACGCACCTCAGGTGCTTCATCGAGGAAGAAGGCCGAATAATTGCGCAAGAGCGTAGAGAAGGGAGGATGTTCATCCTCAACACTAATGACGTCGGCACCACCATGTTTGCCAAAGGACAGAAGATTGAATCAGACATCGATGTCTGGCACAAGTGGCACAACACTAATTACCGAAGGCTTCAAGACTTGCAATCGAAACAAGTTGTGTTCTGATTGCCGAAATTCAGTGGTCGGAAGGCCAAAATTTGTGAAGTTTGCCAACTCGGGAAGCAACACCGGCTTCCATTCCCCACCGAATGAAACCAGAGCCGTAACAAGCTCGACCTAATCCATTCGGATGTATGGGGACTGGCACAAAACGTTAGTCTTGGCGGGAGTTGATACTTCATCTACTTCATCGACAACTACAACTGGCACACGTGGATCTACCTCATCGAATGGAAGAACGAAGTCTTCGAATGTTTCCAGAACTTACAAAGCTTAGTTGAACGGGAAACGGAGAGGAAGGTCAAGTGCTTGTGGTTAGATGGCGGAAAAGAATACTTTTCCGATCAATTCAACAATTATTTGTAGTAGAACGCAATTCGGGAGAGAATTCAGCTGTAGATACACACCGGAGCAAAACGGTGTGGCCGAAAGGAAGAATTGCTTGATTGTTGACGCGGCAAGGGAAATGATGGAGGAGAAGAGCATGCCCCATTTCTACTGGGCTTAGGCGGTCCGGATGGCCGTCTACATCCAAAACCGGATCGGTGACAAGGTGTCAGCACATGAGTTGTATTTCAGGCGGAAGCCGAATTTGAGACACCTTCGGATATTCAGTAGCATAGCATATGTGCATGTACCGGATAAGAAGCAAAGGAAGCTGGATCCGAAGTCAGAGAAGTGCATCCTAGTCGGTTACTCGCATGAGCAAAAGGATTATAAGTGATATAACCCCTAGACTTCGCAGGTCCGAGTAAGTCGAGATGTCGAGTTTGATGAGATGGCATCATGGTACTCCCTATTGACTCCAACTCCAACTCCCGACGAAGACCCGATTCCGGAAGATGAGGCTAGTGAACCTGAGGAGGTCCAAGCAGAAGATGAAGAACTCGTCACTCTAGAAGAGAGGCTAAGTGGACCAAATGAGTGGCTGAGTCGGGATGACCAGTCGGATGAGGAACCAGTGAATAGTGGAGACTCTGCCGTGCTCTCCCCGCGCAAGGAACCGAGGAGACGGTTCACGCACAAAGAGAAGGGGAAGAAGAAGATGCCGGAATACGAAACTGGCAACGTTGAGTCAGATCGGAACGAATACGACTCCGGAAAGGAAGAAGGAGGATCTTCAGAAGGAAGTTTGAATCGGCCAAGAAGGGCCTCAAACTGGGTAACGACAAGTTACACTGGTCATCCCGCCAGAAGAACCCCGTTATGCGGTACAGGTACAATGAGTACATGGCGCATCATTATGCGTACATGACCAAAGTGACGGAAGTGCGTGAGCTAGAGAGCTACGCAAAAGCGGCAAAGGATGCAAATTGGCATGCCGCTATGGAGGAAGAAATGTGGGTACTCGATGCCAACGACACATGGGACCTCATTGACCCTCCCCGACACTGTAAACCGATCAGTTGCAAATGGGTGTACAAGGTAAAGTACAATGACGACGGTTCGGTTAATCGGTACAAGGCCCAATTAGTGGCGAAGGGATATGCACAGACCCATGGAATCGACTACGACGAGACCTTCGCTCCGGTAGCAAAGGTGATGACGGTTCGTGTGGTACTGGCAGTTGCTGCGGCAAGGGGGTGGAATCTTCACCAGATGGATGTGAAGAATGCGTTTCTTCAAGGTGACCTTTGAAGAATGGGTCTATATGATCCAACCTCTCGGTTTTTCAGTCAGAGATGAACAAGTCGGTGGTGTGCCGGCTTAAGAATTTGCTTTACAGTTTGAAACAAGCCCCTTCAGCTTGGAATGCGAAGATCATGCACCGGTTGCGTTGGTTTGCATCCTACTTTATGTTGATGATTTAGTCATCACCGGACCCAGACTCAATGAAATCGGCCGAGTAAAGTCCCAGCTGTCGGACGCATTTGAAATGAAGGACCCGGGGGACCTTCATTATTTTCTTGGGATCGAGGTGATCCAAACCCCCGACAACATATTGCTCTCACAATGACACTATGTGTTGAATATGTTGTACAAGTTCGGCATGACGGAATGCCAACCTGTCTCCACAGCCCTGGACCGGAAACAGAAGCTCCGTCCCAACTCCAGACCAACCTGCGATGAGAAATAGTTTCGACAAATTGTCGGAAGCCTGATATACTTGACAATCACCTGACTCGACATCAGTTATCCGGTCGGTGTGATCAACCAATTCATGCAGAAGCCAACCGTGGAGCACCTTCAGTGTGCACATCAAATATTGTAGTATGTGAGCGGCACGAAGGACCGGGGACTGTTCTATCGGCATGATATAACCCAAGAGCTAGTTAGATATACAGATGCCGACTGGGATGGTGATGCATGGATCGCCGATCCACCTCTGGTTACATGTTTTCTCTAGGTAGCACAACTATTGCGTGGAGCAGCAAAAAGCAGCCAACAGTGGTTCTGTTGAGCACTGAGGCCATCTGGCTTCGGAGACTACAGCGAGATCTCCGGATCGAGGTGCCGACCCCGATCCTAATCTACTGTGACAACATGAGCAGCATACAGCTCACCAAGAACCCCGTGTTTCATGCTCGAACGAAGCACATAGAAGTCCACTATCACTTTGTGCGTGAGCGGGTTTTGAGTGGTGAAGTTGAACTTCGGTATGTTCAGACGGATCGGCAAGTTGCCGATATCTTCACCAAACCGCTCGGATCGGTCAAGTTGCAACACTTCACCGAAATGCTTGGTGTTCACTATCTCGACGTGCCGCACTTGAGGGGGAGAAAAGGAAAGGGAACGGATGGCACCGGACAAGGAGCTGGAGAGGAAGAAAGAACCAACAAAGGGCGAGACAATTGGAATAAGGAAGCCGAGTCGACGAAGGGAGTTGGCACATCCGAACAAATCGGAACAAGCGGCAGCGCTGGCAGAATCAAGAAGGACAAAGCTAACCGGAAGGAGAGGGCCAAGACCTGGACCTGGTCTGATATGGTGAAGGGCCTGAAATCAGAAGACGAGTTGGAGAACACCAATTCAGACAAGAGCTAGAACGAATCGAAGGAAACCGATTTGGTTCAAGATTTGGAGAAGTCGTATCAACTAAAGGCCAAGCAGACACGAACACAGCGGAAGTCGACGCCAACACGAAGGAACCGACGGGTCAACAAGCGAGGGAGTTGAAATGGGCCTGTTGCGCAGACAAGCTGACCGAGGAGGTCGAGGTGCACAGTACCAGACGGGTCGCGGGAAGCGGAACCAGACCAGACGAAGAGCGCGAGCAAGGCGTGATGACGCCATAAGGAGTCGGGTGGAAGGATCGGCTGCCACGAACACTAACACCATGATTTGACCTCAAGTTGAGCTTGAGGGGGAGTGTTGAGCGAGCAAGCTCAACTGGATCTAGATCGGTTGAAGAAGCCTGAGCCGGATCAGCATCCAGAAGGATGAGTCGGATCGGTATCCGGAAACAACCGGCTGGATCAGGGAGACGGATCAGAGAGCCAGATTCGAGCGGGAACCGGAAGCCTAGTAGTAGCCTAGACTATAGGTAATCATTATCTCATAGTTAGTGTCAATCACATGTAGGAATATTGAAGTACTTGTTAGTACTTCTGTCAGTCCTTTATGGACTTGTATAAATAGTGTTGTTTAGCACGTTGTATATACAGAGTTTTCAGAGTGTTATTTTGAATAGAGTTTATGTTCTGTTCTCTTTCTCTCTCTCTCTCTCTCTCTCTCTCTCTCTCCCACGCGTATTCTCTGTGTATTAAGCTTCTCCATTAAACCTTCATCTTATTCTCTGTTGCTATCCGGCTGAGCTGGTTCTGCCTAATGTTTCTGCACGTTAACATCTACAAGGGTTTTCCACGTAAACATGATGTGTTCTCTATCGTTGTTTGTGTGTGTACATGCGTTCACTCCCTACTTCCCATTTCTGTGTTTGATTCTCATTGAAGTGATTCAAGACTCGGTTATGGCCGAGCAATATTTTGCGCTATTTTCTACAATATGGTATCAGAGCGAACAAAGGAAATGGAAGAATCATTCGGCGGCATATTCAAGCTCACCGGCTCCAACTACCCAGTGTGGAAGTCGAAGATGAGGGACATGCTCGTGGTCAAAGATCTCTGGCTGCCGATACAGTTCGGGGACAAGAAACCGAACAAGATCGATGCCACGACATGGGAGTTGATGCACATGAAGACAACAGCGTACATCCGGTGTTTTATCGACATGAGCGTATATAACAACTTCAATGAAGAAAGTAAAGCTCATGTGTTTTGGGAGAAAATCGACACTATGCTGGAGAGTAAAAACACCGTAAATCGGATTTCGGTATTCCGGAAGTTAGTGAGACTCCGGTACTAGGACGGCTCTAGTATGGTGGAGTACATGAATACCTTCCAGGGGCTTATCAACCAAGCCACCTCGTTGGAAGTACCTCTTGCCGATGAGGTATTCGCATTGCTATTGCTCAGTTCCCTCTCGGATAGTTGGGAGATGCTAGTAGTCACATTGGGCAACGCCGGGCCAAAAGGAAAACAGTTTTCCCTAGCAAGAGTAAAGTCAAGCTTGCTAGATGAAGAGGTGCATCGGAAAGACAAGGAAGTGATCTCCGACTCCAAAGCCCTTATTACCAAATCGGAAGCACAACGAGGAAGACAGCAGAATCGGAGTCCCTAGAACCGGGAAAAGTTGGGGACGAGGTCAAAGTCAAGGGGGAGGTCCACTTGCTTGTTGGGAGACAGGTCCCTCCGGATGGAAAGGGAGAAGAACAGTGCCGACGAACAATCTCGGCCAAGGCCGATACCGTATGATGAGTACCCGGCTACGGAGAGCCGGATGGTGCAGACCCGGCATGAACCGGATGAGGAGTACCCGGCTACGGAGAGCCGGATGGTGCAGACCCGGTATGAATCGGATGAGGAGACATATTTGTGAATATGTTTCTGAGAGCCCATCGAGGCTATATGTGTAAATAGCCTAAAAGTCATATTAGTATAAATATGACTTAGGGCAAACTTTTGTTGTTGTTGTTGTCATTCTTGTTGGTGCAAGAATAGAGTGTGTGTGTAACTGTATAGTGAGTGAGAGAAAGAAAGAGGTCGTTGCCTCTGTTGTAACCGCCGCCTGTGGCGAAGATCTGTGAGCACGAGGTTGGTGCCTCAGTGAACTCATTGTTGTACATTCCATCATAGTGATAGTTTGCAGCCCGTGGGCTGCCATGGTTTTTCCCCTAGTTTGGGGTTTTCCACGTAAACCTCCTGTGTACCTCGTCTCTTCTTTGTGTCATGTTTTATTTCCCCTTTTTCTGTGTATCATTCTAAGCTCGGTTGTGGCCGAGCGTTGTGCATAAGGAGCGTTGAGTTTCCGTCATTGCTTCTATTGTTGGAAGTTGGGGCACTTCCAGAAGAACTGTCGGCATTTCCGGAAAGAGAAAGAAACTGGCACCACCGATTCGAAGAAGAGTTCGGACCGAAACGGTTTGGATCAGAGAGGCCCGGATCGCAATGGAATGTAGGCAATCGGGACAAGTGAAGAGGAACTGATGCCATCACTGAGGAGAATGAGTTAAACCTTGTCGGCGACGAGACAATGTGGGTTGTCGATTCCGGAGCATCATTCCATCTGACACCGGATCGGAAATGCTTCTCATCCTACATAGCCGGAGATCATGACTGTGTCTGGATGGGTAATGAAGGTACATGCCGAATTGTCAGCATAAGAGATGTGTTGTTGACGACATCAATCGGATGCAAATTGTTGTTGAAGGATGTCTGACACGTTTCGAAGGTTCGGTTTGAACCTGATATCAGCTGGTCGGCTAGATGATGAAGGCTACATGGGTAGCATCCGGAACGGAGTCATGAAGTTTAGCAAAGGAAGCCTGATCGTGGCTAGAGCCCGGAAGATCAACACACTATACTTGATGCACGCACGGATATGCCAAGAAGAATTGAACATAGCATCCGACACTTCCGGTGAGTTGTGGCACAAGAGGTTTTGCCATATGAGCCAGAAGGGGATGAGGAGACTTGCCTAAGACAATCTCATTCTGGTGAAGGACGTGCGACTTGAGAAGTGTGTTGATTCCCTGGCCGGCAAGCAAAACCGAACCTCCTTCCAGTCAAGACCACCAATGAGACGGAATGCACCACTAGAGCTGGTGCATACTGATGTGTGTCAAGTGGACACGAAGTCACATGCCGGATCGTAGTACTTCGTGGTGTTCATAGCCGACCACAGTCGGAAGTTGTGGGTCTCACCGCTAAAGACAAAGGATCAGGTGTTGTTTGTCTTCAAGGAACTCCACACGAGAGTGGAAAGAGAAACCGATGTCGTGAAGAAAACCGTCCACAAGCGGAATCGGTGCACCGGAGCGTAGGAACCGGCTCTTCATGCACGTACGTCTTATGTTGTACATAGAAGATCCTCGGTAGGTAGGAAGTTAATGGGAAACGGCTCCTTTCATGCCTATAAAAGGAGGGAGACGGGGAAGAGGAAACGAATCGCGGATAGAGAGGACGAAGTGCTGTCGGGTTGTTGGCCGAAGGCTTCTCTCTCTTCCAAGCTCCGTAGCTTCGTTCTGTGCAGGTTTCGGGAGGCTCGCGCTGCTCTGAGGAATGCCCGAGTGCTTTCGGCAGCACCTCCAACCTACTTCTTCCTTTCTGTGCGTTTACGAACAGGCATCGACATCTGTTCGTCGGCCTGTTCGGTTGTAACCAACATCGTGCTTCTTGTTGTTTGTCTTGTTAACATATATATATACATACATTCGCGTCTCCCTGTGTCGGTGTCCCACTCGCGTCTTTGTGTTGAAGGGCCGTGTCCCTGTGAATCTACGCTCGCACGTAGTGGGTCCCTTCCTTTCTCCTTTCTCTCTTGCTCTTCGGTACAAGACCCCCGAGGTCTCGCCTCATTCCACGCATCCACGAGGAATACTTGGACACCGGTTGGAAGCTGAAAGCGGTTTGAGTAGATAATGCAGGAGAATACCGGGGGCGGTTCGAGGAGTACTGCCAGTCAAAGGGAATCCGGCTCGAATTCACCGTGCCGAAGACGTTGGAATTGAACGGGTTGGCCGAATGGATGAAGTGGACCATAATGGAGAGAGTTGGAAGCATGCTAGCCCATGCAAAGTTACCCAAGATGTTTTGGGTTGAGGTGTTAAGGACGGCAACGTATGTGATTAACGGTTCACCCTCAGCACCCTTGGAAGGAGACACACCACAGAGAGTATGGACCGGTAAAGACGTGTCTTACTAGCATCTGAAGGTTTTCGGGTGTCTCGCATATGTGCATGTTGCAAAAGACAAGAGAGCAAAGTTGGATCCTGTTGAGCGGCAAGCTCAACTGGAGCTGGATCGGCTGAAAAGCCTGAGCCGGTAAGTGAGACAAATCGGTATGCCGGTGAGCAACTGAGCCAGCAAGCTACAGAGTCGGTGAGCAGAGAGCCAGTTAACCGGATCCAGCAGTAACCGGAAGCCTAGTAATAAGTTAGATTACTAGGTAGTTATAGTCTCAGAGTTAGTGTCAGATGCTCGTGTGAGCATTGAAGTACACAATACTTCTGTCAGTCCGTGTAGGACTTGTATAAATAGTGCTACTGAGCACAGAGTATGTACATAGTGTTTACTATTAGTTTTGAAGATAATTTTTACGTTCTGCTCTCTCTGTCTCTCCCGTGTACTCTCTGCATATTTTCTGTTTTTCTCTGCTTCTCTAACGCTTCCGCAAGCAATCGTTTACATGGTATCAGAGCGCGAGGGTTGAGAACCTCTGCTGCAGACATTCGCCTTGAGAAGCAAAACCCAACAGGTCGCAAGAACAGACACTGAAGCGGTTATGGACAGAGGTATGGCAAGTTCACTTCCCACAGAGAAACTCGACCAGAGCAACTATGCATTCTGGTCGTACAAAATGCATCAGTACCTACTGGGGCATGGCTATTGGAGTTTCATGGAACGAACGAATGAAACAATACCTAATACGACACATGAGGACTTCCCAGCGTGGGAACAATCGGCAAGCAGAGTGATGTACTGCTTTGCATCCAGTGTTGGGGATCAGTTGCTGAGCCAAATCCGAGACGCCAAGACGCCGAAGGAGGCTTGGGGAAACCTGAAGAAGGTTTTCGCCGCAAGCACTACAGCCCGAAAGCTGCAACTCCGACAAGAGTTGAGCAATGTCCGACAGAGGGACTTGTCGGTGGCTGACTATACGGCCCGAATCAAAGAGATCTGTGACTCGCTTGCCTCTATTAACGTCACTGTAGAGGAAGACGAGATGGTACAGGCCTATCTTGGGGGCTTGGCGTCTAAGTACAAAGCCTTTCGGACGGCGGTTTGTACAAGGGAGAATACGCCGTCATTTTTCGACTTACAGTCGATGCTCCTTGTAGAGGAGAACCACGCCGGTGCGTCAACTAGCGCACCCACTAACAACCGGATGTTGTACACGGAGGCGGATCAGTCCCGTGGGCGTGGTGGATGAGGCGGGTCAGCACGCAATGGAGGCGGCCGGCAAGAGCAAGAACGATGGCACAAAGATTGTGCCGACAGCAATTCCGAACCCTCCGAGAGCAGGGGGAGTCAATGCAGTAGTGGAGGCCGGCAAAACAAATCCACAACGGAATGCTGGTATTGTGGCAAGAAGGGCTACAGAGAAAGCAAGTGCTGGAGAAAGCGCGCCGATTCGAACAAATCCGGATCCGGCAAGGCCGCTAAGGATGGCCGGCAAAGCTCGCACTACGCAAACGGATCGGGAGGATCCAAGAACGGTAAGGGGCCAGCCTTGGTGATGAAGCACAAGGCGAACTCAATGAAGAAGACCACTTCCAAATCGGAGGAAGTGTGGTATGTTGATTCCGGCGTGTCAAACCACATAACGAGCCACAAGGAGTGGTTCTCTTTGTTGGAGAAACCAGATCAACTAGGAGTAGTCGAAACCGGAGATGACACTCCTCACCCAATCGTGCATGTCGGAGAAGTCCCTTTGAGCCACATCCGACAGAAGGGGAAGTTGATGGACGTGTTACACGTTCCGACGATCACGAAGAACCTGGTGTCGGTCGGACAGATTGTTGACCAGGGGATGCAAGTGCGGTTTACGCACCTTGGGTGCTTCATTGAGGATGAGGGCGAAGTTATTGCACAAGGGCGCAGAGACAGGAGGATGTTTATCCTCGACACCAATGACGTCGGCACCGCTCTATTCGCAAAAGGATAGAAGGTTGAGTCGGACATCAACCTGTGGCACAAGCGGATAGGCCACATCAATTACCAGAGGCTTCAAGACCTGCAAACGAAACAAGTTGTTTTCAGTTTGCCGAAGTTTAGTGGCCGGAGATCCCAAGTATGTGAAGCCTGCCAACTCGGGAAGCAACACCGGCTTCCATTCCCCACCGAATGAAACCGGAGCCGTAACAAGCTCGACCTTATCCATTCGGATGTGTGGGGACCGTCACAGAATGTTAGTCTTGGCGAGAGTCAATATTTCATCTCCTTCATCGACGACTATACACAACACACATGGATCTACCTCATTGAGCGGAAGAGTGAAGTCTTCGAATGTTTCCGGAGCCTCCAGAAGATGGTGGAACGGGAATCAGAGAGGAAGATCAAATGCCTGCGGTCGGATGGCGGAAAAGAATATTTTTCCGGCCAAATCAACAGCTATCTACAACAAAAAGGAATTCGGCACGAGTACAGCTGCAGATACACACCGCAACAAAACGGTGTCGCCGAAAGGAAGAACCGATCGCTTATTGATGCGGCAAGGGCAATGCTGGACGAGAAGAGCATGCCCAAATTCTACTGGGCGGAGGCGGTCCGAACGGCCGTCTACATCCAGAACCGGATCGGTGACAAGGTGTCAGCTCACGAGCTGTATTTCGGGCGCAAGCCGAATTGAAGACACCTTAGGATATTCGGTAGCATTGCATATGTGCATGTGCCAGATGAGAAGCGGAGGAAGTTGGATGCAAAATCAGAAAAATGCATCCTCGTCGGCTATGCTCAAGAGCAAAAAGGTTATAAGTGTTATAACCCCCGGACAAAGCAGGTCCGAGTTAGCCGAGATGTCGAGTTCGATGAATTGGCATCATGGTATTCCTTACCGACTCCGACTTCCGATCCCGTCCCGATGCCAGAGGATGAGGCTAGTGAGCCAGAACCGGTCCAGGTAGAGGATGATGAAGCATGGACTCAAGATGAGAGTCCGGAATCGTTTCGGTTGAGCGGACCGAACGAGAGACTAAGTCAATCTAACCATTCCGATGAGGAACCGGCGAGTAGTGGAGACTCTGCCGTGCTCTCCCCGCGCAAGGAACCGAGGAGACGATTCACGCGCAAAGAGAAAGGGAAAAAGAAGATGCCGGAATTCGAAACCGGCAACGATCAGTCGGATCGGTGTGCATCCGACTCTGGCAAGGAGAAAGGCAGATCTTCGACAACGAAGTCCGGACCGGCCAAGAAGGGCCTCAATACGGGCAACGATGAATTACGCTGGTCCACCCGCTAGAAGGATCCCATCAAGTGGTACGGGTAGAATGAGTACATGGCGCATCACTATGCGTACATGACTAAGGTGGCGGAAGTGCGTGAGCCGAAGAGCTACGCAGAAGCGGCAAAGGACGCAAATTGGCGTGCCGCTATGGAGGAAGAAATGCAGGCACTGGATGCCAACGAGACATGGGACCTGGTTGACCCTCCCCGTCACTGCAAACCAATTAGATGCAAGTGGGTGTACAAGGTAAAGTACAACACCGACGGTTCAGTTAACTGGTACAAGGCCCGATTAGTGGCGAAGGGGTACGCGTAGATCCACGGAATTGATTACGACGACACCTTCGCTCCTGTCGCGAAGATGACGACGATTCGTGTGGTGCTAGCGGTTGCTGTGGAAAGGGGGTGGCATCTTCACCAGATAGATGTGAAGAATGCCTTCCTTCAAGGAGATCTTCAAGAACGGGTCTATATGATCCAACCCCCTGGTTTCCAATCAGAGATGAACAAGTCGGCGGTATGTCGACTGAAGAAGTCACTTTACGGCTTGAAGCAAGACCTCCGAGCTTGGAATGCGAAAATCACACACCGGTTGTGTAAGATGGGATTCGCGGCCTCCAAGTCGGACTCTTCATTGTTCATCCGGAAAGGCTCAGACGGTCCGGTATGTATACTGCTATATGTTGATGATTTAGTCATCACCGGACCGGACCTTTCTGAAATCAACCGCGTCAAGTCCCAGTTGTCGGACGCATTTGAGATGAAGGACCTGGGGGACCTTCATTACTTCCTCGGGATCGAGGTGATCCACACCCCCGATGGCATATTGCTTTCACAACGACATTACGCGTTAAATATGTTGTACAAGTTCGGCATGACAGAGTGTCGACCTGTCTCCACACCCTTGGACCGGAACCAGAAACTCTGTCCCAACTCCGGACCGGCCTGCAATGAGAAATGGTTCCGACAAATCATTGGAAGCCTTATATATTTGTCCATCACCCGACCCGACATCAGCTATCCGGTCGGAGTGACAAGCCAATTCATGCAGAAGCCGACTGTTGAGCACCTTCAGTGCGCGCAACAAATATTGCAATATGTAAGCGGCACGAAGGACCGAGGACTGTTATACTGGCGAAGTATAATTGAAGAGCTGGTCGGCTACACGGATGCTGACTGGGCCGACGATGTGTCAGATCGCCAATCGACTTCCGGATTTATGTTTTCTCTTGGGAACGCAGCTATTGCGTGGAGCAGCAAAAAGCAGCCAATAGTGGCTCTGTCTAGCACTGAGGCTGAATACCGAGGCGCGACCGTGGCTACTTGCGAAGCCATTTGGCTTCGGCGACTGCTGCGAGACTTGCGGATCGAGGTACCGACCCCGATCCCGATTTATTGTGATAACATCAGCAGCATGCAGCTCACCAAGAACCCTGTGTTCCATGCTCGCACGAAGCACATAGAAGTGCATTATCATTTTGTGCGTGAGTGGGTCCTAAGCGGTGAAGTTGAACTTCGGTATGTTCACACGGATCGGCAATTTGCCGACATCTTCACCAAGCCGCTCAGATCTGACAAGTTGCAGCACTTTACCAACATGCTTGGTGTTCAGCATCTCGACGTGCCGCACTTGAAGGGGAGAAGCAAGGGCACCAAAGGCAAAGAAATTGTTGAACCAGTCGGTAAGAGAAGAACCGGAAGAAGGGGAGACAAGAAGAAGAAAGAAGCCGAACCGACGAAGGAAGTCGACACATCGGAACAAGTCGGAGCAAGCGGCTGTGGTGGCAGAGTCAAGAAGGACCGAGCCAACCGGAAGGAAGAAGAAGTGTGCACTCAGGAAGAGAAGTGCATGCTGTGCGGAGGTCATCACGGCGGTAATGACCATGATGCGGAGTCGAATGAAGAATTCGATTTCGGTGAACTGGTTGAAGAAGCCGAGGGAAGCACGGAGAAGGCCAAGACCCGGACGTGGTCCGATGTGGTGAAAGGCCTGATGCCGGAAGTCGAATCGGAGGATACCGATTCAGACAAGAGCTGGAACGAGTCGGAGACAGCCGATTCGCATCAAGAGTTGGATCCGGATGAGTCGGATCAACCAAAGGCCAAGGAGACACGGACGCAGCGGAAGTCAATGCCATCGCGGAGGAACCGATGGATCGGCAAGCGCCGGAGTCATAGCAGCGAAGGAGCTGAGATGGGCCTGATGAGCAGACATGCCGACCGAGAAGGTCGAGGCGTGCAGAACCAGAGGGGTCGCGGCAAACAGGACCGGGCCGGACGAGGAGCACGAGCAAGGCGGAGCGACGCCAGGAGAAGTCGGTTGAAAGAACCGGCCGCCACAGAGAATGACACCACAACCCGACCTCGAGTTGCGCTTGAGGGGGAGTGTTGAGCGGCAAGCTCAACTGGAGCCGGATCGGCTGAAAAGCCTGAGCCAGTAAGTGAGACAGATCGGTATGCCGGTGAGCAACCGAGCCGGCAAGCTACAGAGTCGGTGAGCAGAGAGCCGTTTAGTCGGATCCAACAGTAACCGGAAGCCTAGTAATAAGTTAGATTACTAGGTAGTTATAGTCTCAGAGTTAGTGTCAGATGCTCGTGTGAGCATTGAAGTACACAGTACTTTTGTCAGTCCGCGTAGGACTTGTATAAATAGTGCTACTGAGCACAGAGTATGTACAGAGTGTTTACTATTAGTTTTGAAGATAATTTTTATGTTCTGCTCTCTCTGTCTCTCCCGTGTACTCTCTTCATATTTTCTGTTTTTCTCTGCTTCTCTAACGCTTCTGCAAGCAATCGTTTACAGATCCGAAGTCCAGGCCATGCATATTCCTTGGATACAGTGATGATGAGTTCGGTCACCGGGTGTGGGATCTGGTCGACAAGAAGGTATTCAAGAGTCGGGACATTATCTTCATGGAGGATAAGATCATTGTCGATTGGGAGTCGGAGAAAAAGATAATGAATTACAGGTCGGCAGGCAAAGATCCACTGAAGGACCTGAGGACCCATCTGGCCGGAAGCTGGATGACACTTGAAGAACTGGCCGAATTCAGAGCAGAAACCGAACCGACTGAAGAAGAAGAAGAGGAAGTTGAAACCGGAACTGGACAAGGCCCCAAAACGGATTTAGATGAGAAACAGATGGAAGAACCAGTTGCCGAAAGCCAAGGACGGAGGTATTCGCTAAGGGAGAGAAAAGCCCCTTGGAGATTTCCGAATGCAGAGCATGTGTTGTTAACCGATGAGGGGAAGTCAGAAAGCTTCGAAGAAGCAAAGAGAGACACCCATAGCGGCAAGTGGTTGAGTGCCATGCAGGACAAGATGGATTCCCTACATGAGAACCACACATATGAACTGACGGAGTTGTCGAAAGGGAAGAGAGCATTCCGGTGTTGTAAAGGGATACGACCGATTGGTGCCACCACAATTCCACACTTGCCTCAACTACAACCACGCATCTCGATTCGGTGACCGACCCATCACTCCTTGGAGATCCACCTGATTCGACTCATTGGAGTTGATTTAGATTCTAGACTCAAAGTTCTTCAGTATTATTGTTCTTAGGGATTTATTTGCATTATTTTGGAACAAATGTTGTGTAGTCAAAACCATGTAATGTATTTCATGTGCACCATATAATGCACATGCAAAGTTTCTCTACATGTGTGCCACATGGCCCACATGCTTTATATCGCGCACATGCACAAGCTTCTCTAGGTGTGTGCCACGTGGCCTACATGTAATGACATCGATTTAGTATAAGAGGGGAGGATTTTTGTCATGGAGGGGAGGGAAACAATAAAAGAGTCCTATTTTGTAAAGGGTTTTTTTTCTCTCGAAGAAATAGTGAATTTCCTATTTTGGCATTTCTTCTTCGTCTACGTTTGAGGAGTAGCGTTGTACGGTATTCTCTTCATAACTCTCAATTCTGACATTTGTTTTCGACATTCTATAGCTCGTTGGAAAGCTCTTCTAGAGGGCTTTCCCATATGTATTTGCACACTTAATTTGGTTATGTAGGTGGAACAATATAAGGGTTTTTATCTTCACGTGTAGGGCTGCAAACCACTAGTGACTATTGAGATATTTCCGGCTCGACTACTCTTCTCTTTCTTATTTCCACTCTCTTGGTTCAGAACTCCAGCGGTTCTGCCCGGACACACCAAGCTCTTATACACGACGTGCTTCGACATGACACCGGAACAAGTGGGTGTACAAGCTAAAACTGGGAGATGTCGGAAACCCGTCGAGATACAAAGCTCGAATTGTAGTGAAGGGTTTCCAACAGAAGAAGGGAGTAGACTTTGATAAGATTTTTGTCCCGGTAGTTAAGATGACTTCCATCCGGGCGGTGCTGAGCATAGCGGCAAGCATGGACCTCGAGGTAGAGAAACTAGACATCAAGACAACGTTCCTCCATGGTGACCTCGAAGAGGAGATCTACATGCAGCAACTAGAAGGATTTGTGAAGAAAGGGATGGAGCACCTGGTGGCCGGTTGAGGAAGAGCCTATACGGATTGAAGTAAGCGCCCCAGCAATGGTACCGGAAGTTCGACTCCTTCATGACTGACCAAGGGTACCACAAGACACAGGCTGATCATTGCGTGTTTGTGAAGAAATTCGATGGAGGAGATTTCCTGATATTCCTCCTTTATGTGGATGATATGTTGATCATTGGACGAGACCAAGTCAAGATACGGATGTTGAAGAAGGCTCTGAACCGAACCTTCTCAATGAGAGACTTGGGTCCTGCAAGACAGATATTGGGAATGCACATCATCCAGGACCGGTCAAAGAAGTTGTTATGGTTGTCATAGGAAAAGTACGTGACAAAGGTACTCCAAAGGTTCAACATGTCGGAGGCGAAACCAGTCGGATCGACACTCCCGGCAAAGTGCAGATTGTCTGGATAGCAAAGTCCAAAGACAAAGACAGAGAAGGAGGATATGATGAAGATACCATATGGCTTTGCTATCGGGAGTTTGATGTACGCAATGGTGTGTACCCGGCTGTATATCGGATATGCAGTCGGAGTAGTCAATCGGTTCATGAGCAATCCCGGCAAAGAACACTAGAACGCGGTCAAGTGGATACTCTGATACTTGAAGGGAACCTCAGACATGTGCCTTCGGTTTGGCTCTGGTAAACCCCAACTTGACAGATTCACGGATTCAGATATGTCGGCTGATGCATATAACAGGCGGTCTACATCCGGATATGTCATGACTTATGCGGGGGGAACTGTATCATGGCAGTCGAGGTTGCAGAAGTCCATTGCATTGTCGACAATGGAAGCGGAGTACATGGCAACTGTGGAAGCCGACAATGTGATAATCTGGATGAAGGACTTCATCGGAGAGCTAGGGATCCGGCAGGAGGAATTCCGGCTCTACTGCGACAATCAAAGTGCCATCCACCTTGCAAAGAATGCGACCTACCATTCCCGGACGAAGCACATCGAGCAGAGATATCACTGGCTCTGGGAGAAGGTAGAAGATCAAGACTTCGTGCTGACGAAGATCCACACGAAAGAGAACGGATCAGATATGATGACCAAGGTGCTGACAACCGATAAGCTGGACGTGTGCCGAAGGCGGATCGGGTTGACGAGACATCCCATGCCGGAGGGAATTCGGTCCCTTTAGATTGGATCTGGATGAGAACCGAAGGAACCAGATCGGACGAGTTGGATGAAGGAACCAGATCCGGAAGGGTTCTGGATGAGATCCAGAAACCGGATTAGATGAACCCGGTGAGAACAGGAAGATGGGACATATTTGTAAATATGTTAGAGTAAGCCAATTGAGGCTATATTTGGAAATAGCTTGAAAGCCATATAGGCATAAATATGACTTAGGGCAATCATTTAGAGAGAGTTGTTGTCAATTGTTGTTGAGACCATATTGTATAGGGAGAGAGAGAGTGAGACATAGAGCGAAGATACAGAGCTTGAGGTTGTTGCCTCCAAGTCTCTGATTGTACCTGTCTCATATAGTGATAGTTTGGAGTCTGTGGGCTCCCATGGTTTTCCACATAAACATCATGTGTTCTCTATCGTTGTTTGTGTGTGTACGTGCGTTCACTCCCTACTTCCCATTTTTGTGTTTGATTCTCATTCAAGTGATTCAAGACTCGGTTGTGGCTGAGCAATATTCCACGCTATTTCCTACATTTTGCTCCAATGGGTATCCTCCAAGGATGCATTTCTCTGACTTGGGATGTAGCTTTTGCCGCTTTTCATTAGGAATGTACACGTATGCAATAGAACTGAATATCTTGATGTGGGATAGATCTGGCTTCCTTCCATAGTACTTCTCATAAGGGGTTACATCGTGCAATCCAGATGTTGTGCACCGGTTCATGAGGTAGACGGCTGTATTTGCCGCTTCTGCCCAATATGACTTGGCCATATACTTCTCATTCAACATGGCCCGTGCTCCTTCGAGTATATGCCGATTTTTGCGTTCAACCACTCCATTCTGTTGCGGTGTGTGTTGGCACGTAAACTCTCGCCGAATTCCTTCTTGTTAAGGTATGCCGTGAATGCATCGGAGAAGTATTCATTACCTCCGTCTAACTGAAGACATCGTACATGCCGACCAGTTGTGCAAACGCTTCACTCTTCTACCTCATGGGAAAGATCCATGTGTGCCTAGAGAAGTCATCGATAAAGGTGACATAGTACCGACATCCTCCAAATGTTGTCATCTATGTTGATCCCCACACGTCTGAGTGGATCACATATAGGACACCTTTGCTCATGTTTCGTTCAGACTTTTGGAAATGAGTGCCGATATTGTTTACGGAAGTGGCAAGCTTCACATATTCCTTCAATCTCTTCCTCTTTGAAGGTGGGGAGGCCGATGATGACTCCTTTTTATTGCATCCCCTTGAGCTTTTGAAGGTTGATGTTGTCAATTCTCTTGTGCCACAACTCTATGTCTGTGTTGGCTTTGAGGCCCTTTGCAAACATGGCCGATTTTACCTCGTTCGGCTCGAGGATAAACATTCGGCTTTCCCTTCAACCCCTAGCGATGAGTTGGCCTTCCTTCTCGATAAAGCAACCACCTTGGTTGAATCGAACTTGCATGCCTTGCTCAACAATTCGGCCGACCAAGACCAAATTCTTCATTATGGTCAGTACATGCAAGACGTTTTTAATGCAAGTTTGTTCGCCTTCTTTCCGGAATGGGACATTGTCGACATGTTGAATCGGATGTGTAGTGTCATCTCCGGTCTTGACATAGCCAGGTCAATCCGGCTCTCGTAGGTCTTGGAACCATTCTTGATGTGACGTCATATGGTTTGATGCTCCGGAGTCAACAAACCATACGTCTTCCGAATTAGAGGCGTTGGTTGGGCCAGAGGCCGACATAGAGTTCACTCTATGTCTCGGTCTGAATAATCCACCATAGTTGTCGTATTCGAAGTTGGTGGCATAATTGGTGAGTTGTCGGCTTGTAAAAGCCGACTCACTCTTCTTCTTTCAACACTACTCTTCATGGTGACCGATTTTGCCACAATATCCACATTCGATGGGGTTGTTTTGTAGGCTTGGACCGGCATGGAAGCTCCCCCTTCTTTCGAACGGTCCTCTTGAGTTTCCACCATCTTGCCGGTAATGGGAGTTGTTTTCATAGGTCGAAGCTCGTCCGCCTCGTCCTTGGCCGAATCGGCCTCTTCTTGCATGACCGCGCCCTCTTCCTCCGTTTGAGTGTGTATACAGCATGTGGCCTTCCGAGGTGTTGCTCCTTGTTCGAACATGGTTTTCTTCAACCAACAACATTGATTGAAGATTGAAGAAAGAGGGAGAATTCTTTCTTGCTAGGATAGCGATTATCATCGCACTGAACCGTGATGCGAGGCCAACCAAGGTACACCCTAAACGCGAGCGATAATGTCACATCCAAGTAGTGACAGGGCAGACGGGGACGAGGAAAGGATTGCCACAAGCATACAAAGAAATGTGGATTCATTGTAGGTCGAACACGAGCACGTGGGAAAGAAGACAGACATGGTCTACCTATTGATCAGAGCCGAACCCCAGAGACGCAGACACACACACACACACAAAACTTAAACTAACACACGTACACACACAACTAAAACCGATGCAGACAACCTAATTCTTCGACAAACATTCAAACAAGACAGACAAAACATTTTCATTTTTTTTTGTCTCCCACACAAGTTAACAAACTAAAACAAATACATTCATTTGTCTTTAAGTCTTTAAGAGTAAGAACTAAATCTACACTGCCTTTATATATATATATATATATATATACCCTCCCCTGCTTCTTCCTTCTCCCATTGTGTTCTGATTCTGAGACTTGGAGCTTTGATTTCTCAGAGAGAGAGAGAGAGAGACAGAGAGATATGGCAGGAGATGGAGAAGAGGAGAGCAAAAGAGTCCTGGTTCTGGGCGCCACAGGCTACATCGGGAAGTTCATAGCCCTTGCAGGGGCATCCTTGGGCCATCCCACCTTCGCCCTCATCAGACCCTCCACCATCGCCTCCAAACCTGACATTGTCCAATCCCTCCAATCCGCAGGCATCACCATCCTCCAGGTAACAAATCCCCTCCCTCTCACCATGCATCTCTGATTCCTTCTTTTAATTGTTAGTCACTCACTCTTCTTTCTTTTCATTTGATTGTTTTCTTCTAGTATGCCATCCCAATCTGATGGTAGCTAGGGTTGCTTTCATGAGGGTTCCTTTGTGGTCCTAAGGTTTCTTATACTTGATCAAACTGAGGAAATAGGTTCCTTTTTCTTCTGGTACTTTAAGGTTTTGTGGCATGACATACTCCGCGTAGTTCTAATTGAACAGATTGAAAACATCGGAGATAACCCTGACCGTAATCTACTTCCCCAACATTCCCCTAACTATGTCTTGCTAAATCCCCTGTCTTGTCTAAGCAATCATATGGAAAACAATATCATCTCCATTTCTTTCTTTCTTTCTTCTTGAGATTTGACCTGAGGCATTTTGTGGAAATGGTGAAAAGTGTTTGGGTATTTTGGGAAACAAAAATTGAGGGTTATTTCATTTCGGAGTTGTTGCTAAGAGACAGAGCAGCTAATGTTTCCCTTTGTTCTTCTTGGCCGGTTTGTTTTTTAGGGTTCGTTGGATGACCATGAGAGCCTTGTAGCCGCATTTAAGCAAGTGGATGTGGTCATCTCTGCTGTTGGTGGAGCTCAGCTCAAGGATCAGCTCAAGGTCCTTGACGCCATCAAAGAAGTTGGCACAATCAAGGTCTGAAATTTGAATTGCTCATTGCTATTTGTGGTCATATCTAGAAATTGTATGCCTCTGAATCACACTGTTTTTATGAAAATTTGTGGCATTTCATTGCAAGTATGGCCTTTTTGAATTGCACTTTCCCGTAATCTCATTCGGAAAACTTGTATGCTTTTGAGTTGCATTGCTTCTTGACAAATTGTTACCTTGCATTGCAAGTATGACCTTGAATTGCAATTTCTCTTCATTTTATTTGGAAATTCTGGTGCTCTTGAAATTTTTACATTGCTTTTAAACATTATGCCTATGATTACCATTGTTGTATTGTTCTGCCTTTGATTACCATTGTATTATTATTCTGGAAATCTGATGTCCTAAAATTTCATTATTAAAATGGGGTTCAAATTGATGGTGTAGAGGTTTATCCCATCAGAGTTTGGCAATGATTTTGATCGTTCACATTTCTTGGAACCCGCCCAAAGCCTGTTCAAAACGAAAGTAGAATTCCGAAGGAGCATTGAGGATGCTGACATACCCTACACATATGTTGTTTCCAATGGCTTTGCCGGCCATTTCCTTTCAAATCTCCTCCAGGAAGGCCATACATCCCCTCCAAGAGACAAAGTCACAATCTATGGAAGTGGAGATGTGAAAGGTAAAAACAAAAGAATAAAAATGTCACATTTATTCTCAAAATTGTTTCCACAAATGTTAAATCCAACCCCCCTATTAAGAGAGAAAGAATCCAAGTGTCTTTTATATCCATAGAGAAGAAGAAATGCCCATATCAACTGAGGAGAAAAAGTGGTCATATATATTTAAGAGCTATGTTTTTCTCCATGGAGAATTTATATATATATATATATTAGAATTAGAATTTTTATCGTCCATAAAGAGGCTAGTTTTGACCTATGGGACCAGAGTATATATGTGTTCTTGATATGGGTCTCCTTCCTAAGAAGGGGTATTCATACATTGAAGCACAAAGTCGCTATGTGTGAATAAAGCATACACATACGAGCTCAACCTTCTAGGTGGTGTCTTAAGTGTGGCACTTAAGTTATCACTCCCTCTTAATTTGTTAGCATATCTTGAACGAATTGCACTATATGTCGAGCAAGTGACATTCATCCTCTACCATGCCTTCATTGCATTACTTACATGTCTTCAAATTCGTTACATTTTGATACCATATTGCAACTTCAATACCTAACATGTGAGATCGAGTGCGAAGTAGTGTAAGGGCTCTATGAGCATTACTACTCAGATTGATAATGAGATAAGGTTGGATACGATCAATAGGCATTCTTGCTTTGTATTGAGACCAACATTCAGGGTTGACATTTGCAATGTAGTATTCTAGCTTTGTCCGCTTAGCATCTTCCCACTTCATCCTTAATGATTTAAAGCTTCGAACAAATTATATATGTTCACCTCTATATGTGAGCATAGGGTAATGATGAGGTTGGATGGTTTGCTCTACCATCATTTTTGTTTTCTCCACATTCATTGCTAGTCCATTACTATGACAAAATTCTTCTAATACCCTAAGTAAATGTTGCATACTATCAACATCATATGAGAAGAATACCACATCATCTGCATATAGACGTAATAATATAACATGTTGCAACAATTTGGGGGCATTCACTCCTTCTCGTGCAACCTTATTCACCACTTCTTCTAATTTATCAATACATAAGCCAAAGAGTGTGTGTGATAGTGGACATCATTGATTGACCACCATGTTACTTAAAAAGAAATATCGATGCATGGGCATAAGAACTGTGATGCATATCAATGTTATTTGTAAGAAGTCTCATATCAATGCTATTAATTAATTACTTCGCTCCTTTTCAAGCTATTGTTGTCCATGAGGAAGACGTCGGAACCTACACAATCAAAGCTGCATTCGATCCGAGAGCCTTGAATAAGATCCTCCACATTCGGCCACCTGCAAATATCGTTACCTTGAACGAGTTGGTCGATAAATGGGAAAAGAAAATTGGAAAAACCTTGGAGAAAATAACTATGACCGAGGAAGAATTTGTGAAGGAGATCGAGAGTATGTCCCTAAACCCATTTTTTGTTTCTCTAAATTTTTTTAGTCTCATTTTTGTGTATTTCCTTTTAGTAAAACATTCAAATGATGTGATGTCGGTCCACTGTAGGTACTCCATTTCCAGAGAACATTTTTCCATCTATTCTGCATAACATTGTCTTCAAAGGGGAGCAAACAAATTTCGAGCTTGGACCCAATGATGTCGAGGCTACCTCACTCTACCCTGATGTCAAGTATACTTCTGTTGATGACTATCTTGACCAATTTGTTTAAAATCTTCAAGACATTTCATACCTTATCCCTCTCTAAAGTTCCATGCTACATATAAATGTGTCTCACTCTCATGTGCAATTATGTTGTATATCCATGCACGTATCTTATGAATAAATGATCAGTTCCCCATGTTTGTAGTTTCTTAATGTACATACCCAATCATTTGGTCCATGTGCTTTAGCAATGCTAGCCTTTTGGATAACCTTCTTGTACCTTTATTGACATTTGATTGTTGAACTACCTAATTTGGGGGATGGCACAAAAGCTGTTGATTATGGTATGACCGTGAAGTTGGGAGTTGCATACAAAAGGTATTATATTTTAAGTAGGTACAGAAACCTTCTGAATTTCACAAGATTTATGCCGTCATAATTTGCGCATGAGAAGGCAAAACAAAAATTGAGAGACACGCACGAAAAGCTCGAAGCTACCAAGTGTTGCTGCTCCAGGTTGCCTCAATCCCTTGTTAAAGAACCGCTCAATGGGTCTAGCCGAGCTTGTATTCATGGACACGAGCTCCTTTGTAGTAGGAGATACCATAGTCACTCGGCTTTGGGGTGAATATTGTGCACCTCTTCTTTGCACATTGCACATATGCAAGTTTAATAAGTTAACATGTACATAACAAAGGTGCAAGGAATTAGAAGCACAATGCCCAAGAGTTGATTTTGAGGAGATCTTTTCATAGGTAATGAAAATGACAACCCTTTGATTCTTATTGAGCTATTAGTTGTTGCGGACTTGAAGCTTCTTCTACAACCTTTTTCCATGGTGATCTAGACAAAGAAATATATTAGTAGCAAACCAAAAGGTTTCATGTCATCTTGCTAGGAACATCTAGTTTGCCAACTCAAGAATATTTTAAATGGCCTCAAGTAGGCACCTAAACAAACAATTTCATGTAATCAATCAAATTTTCTTTGAGCGGTGAGGACTTCCTAATTTCTAAAGATGAATGGATGTTGTATTCTTGTTTGATATGGCGTTGCACTTAGGACTGGTCTGGAGCTCTTACAAGATATCTTGACGTTTATTATGTGCATTGTAGTGAATATAGCCTCATACTAGAAGCCATGCCATGACCTTGTACTTAGTGTTAGATGGGATTTGGACCAGCTCACTACAAAATTAGTGGGGACTGATCATTGGATTCAGCCACTATGTAAGAAAGTGGGTTGTATTCTGTGTTTGGTTTGAGTGTAACATTAAATGTGCATGTCAATTGATAGTAGTGGATATTTCCTTTTTCTGTCAATTGACTTGTCATTTAATATGACCCAGCTCAGTAGATACAAGCTAGTGCTAGATAGTACTTATCTTAAAGTCAATGGCACATACTTCAATACTAAGTACATCGTAACTTGCCCACAAAATATTTTATAGTTAACTTGATTAGCCAATCTTATTTGTCTCGTTGCTCTTTCCTAAATACATCGTGTCCTCCGTATCTATGGTTTCCTAGATTGACACCTTATCGACTCATATGGTCGAGTTGCACAATAGCTACTCCTCATTTGGGGCGATATCACAAAATGTGCACTCTAAGGGTACATATGGGGATAGATTTACAACTTGGGGTTGATCATTGATTATATTTAACACTTAGGACTAGTCTAGAGCTCTTGCAAGATATCTTGATGTTGATTACGTGCATTGTAGTGAGTATTAGCCTCAAACTAGAAGCCATAAGATAAATCAAAGTGCTTCATCATGTGTTTAGTAATGCCATTCTACTTTGGACTATAGGGTGTCATGAATTCACATTGGGTACCTCTTTGTTTGCAAAAAACTATTGATTCATCTTATTTATACTCTTCTCCATTATCGAATCGCAAGAATTTTAGCTTTTGGTTGCTTGCTAGCTTTCGGTCTGTGTAATTCTCAACCATTGCAAATAATATAGGAAGAAGCAAAGGCTTTGTCTTTGTCTTTGGTCCTCATCAAGTAGACCAACACCTTCTAGGTCAGATCATCAATACACGTAAGGAATGATGAGGCACCATTGAGAGAGTGATGTGGCATAGGTCCACAAAAGTCCGAATGAACTACGTGTGCCAATCAAGTGAGGTGATGTTGTATGTTTGCAAGATTGGAGATGGCCACAAATTTGATGGTCAAAATAGAAGAGATCTAAGTAGTCTTAGATAACTACATGATGCTAGTCTTGCTCAAGTGCACTAGTCTGCCATGCCATAATGAGGACACTCGAAGACTGTTAAAAAATAGTCCACTAAGTGACATAGAAAGGGTAAAATAGTCAACAAGTCGGAGGTTCACTTTGTGGATCAACCAACCCTCCTAACAAGAACCTTGATTGGAAATCAACTTCTTCGAGTTTTCTGCCTTAGATCAGAGATTGGCCGAGAAGGTTAACTTCTACCGCTCCAATGATTATCATAGCACAATGTTGTGAATTTCCTATTCAAACTAGCTTGAAATCCCTAGTATTGTAGTGTTGGAAGGGTTTAGGGTTTAGGGTTTAGGGTTTTAGGGTTTTAGGGTTTTAGGGATCAAAATTGAGTGACATGATGGAAAGCTCCAAAGTCAAGAAGTTGGTTGGAAACTATCCATAGTAAGCAAAACTTTTGCATTGATTGCGTTCTCCAGAGTGAGGATGGTGAAACCTCAAAGCTAAGCCAAAGCACGATATAAGAATGGATTTGAGATCAAAGGTCATGTCAAGCCCCAAAAGGTCAATGGAGAACTAAAGGTTGAAGTCAACACTTCGGTTGATGGAGACCTACAAAGATCAATCAAGCTCTAAATATCAATGAGACCTAAAGGTCAATTGAGGTTTGAAAGTTGATCGAGACCTAAAGTTTGAGTCGAGACTTGTAAAGGAGTTTAAAGGTTGATCAAAAGGCTAAAAGACCAATTGTTAAGCGTGATTCTCTCTACAACAAGAAATGTTGCAACATCAATAACAAAAAATGGTGGAGCAGCAATGAGAATAATGTCAAATGGTCAAATTGTCAAGATGTAACAAAATCAGTAAGTAAACTTTCTGCAAATACTCTAAATTTTTTGCTCAACCCTAAATCCTTTACAAAACCCTAAAATCTTCCCTACCATCGCAAATGTTAGGATCAATGGATAACTTGCTGCAATAAAAGATGAATGTGGAATGTTGAACACAAGTATATGGAGGATAACCCTTCTGTTAATTTGTGTGGTCATTACCATATATACACTACAATTTAACACAAAAGGCACTTCCTTACATGTCGATTGGGTCAACAGTGCCACAATCTTGGAGAAGCTAACAAAGTCTAGAAAACCCTTGGAACTCCATTTGTATTGTGAGGTGGTTCCCAAGAATATGACAGAATGTGACAATAAACCAAATTATCTAAACCTGTGACACGAAGAACTCACACTTTTCAAAGTTGACAGTAGTGGATATTGACAACTGTACAATGCTCCAGCCCAATTGATCCAAGCATTCAGAAGAAGTACGATGACATAATAATTTAAGTGTCATACTCAAATCCTCACTAAGAACGCGGTCAGATATCTGTGTTTATATTGCATAGTAACACCCCTTCTTGGATATGTTTACATGGTTCCGTAGGGCAAATTTGGCCTCATGGAAGATAAAAAATCTGTTCTATTTGTGGAGAACAAATGTCATTCAAGAATTTAAATCCCCCAAACTCTTAGTAAAATTATCGCCGTTCATCTCTGTGACCGATTCTCAAATGTCTAAATATAAATCATAAACTAGAAAAAAAATCTGATACAAGCAGAGATTTAAAAGTAGATGATATTGACTGATTAGATGCTCCGACAATCCCTACTTCCATGGTTTCATAGATTCATTATTAGCTTTAGATTATAAGCAAACAATTCTACTAAACCTAGTTAAACGTGACATAATTATGAGATGATATTCTAAAAAGTGTTCAACATTCCCTCCTAAAAGAAGAGTCCACAATGCACATATTCATTTTACTTTTTAAAACAAATTTTGCTCACACTAAGGTATAGAGACAATTCCAATGGACACAATTTTAATAGTTTGATGAGACAAACGAGTTACTTTCTGTAGGGAACGGTTCACATTGGAATTATGAATCATGACCACACAATCATCTACAGAAGAGCCTGTGCAGCTGGTCCACGTGACATACCAAGGCGGATTTCAATCACACTATGCATATCGACACGAGCAATTGATTCAGAATCTCGAGGATCTGTATCACAAAGAAATACATAACCAATTTGATTAATTAACCAGAACAAGAAGTTAAACTGCTACTCTCTTTCAAATGGAATACTTACCATTGAGATAATCTTCAAAGCCGAATTCATCTAATTCTCCCGTCAACGACTCCAAACCTAACATCGACGACGGCAAACCCGGAGGACGTTGAAACCTGTATGAGCATAGGTATAAACATATCATACCTTATTGGACACCTTTATCTAGATCCATTAGTTCAAAGATAGCTATTTGGTCATCCAAGTATTGATAGTTATGGTATGGGCATAGCACAATAAGGTAATAAGCCCTAGTTCTATGTCCAGACCATAATCCATGAGCTAGTGGATTCATTTTATAACATCTATATGACTACATTTAGGTCAAAACTTCATAATACCTTGAAAGAACATTTAAAGTGCTCTTCGAGTTTAGTAACATAAAGTTTGTTACCTTGACAGTATTTGTTTATCAATATCCATCCGCATAGGAACTGCTGAGCCATAAACCTTCTCTAACAATGATCTCTTTGTTTGCCGATGTTGCTTGTCAATCTTCAGTATCAACCAGCACACAGTTATGAGAGGAATGCTTAATTTAATTTGTTTCATTATAACAAGGCAATCTACAAGAATACTGAGTGCAAATTTATTTTTCTTTACTCAAAAAATAGATTATCTACACAAATACTTAGTTAAATTTTATTTGACTAATATGTACACTTGCAATACTTTTTTTCACCATTGTAACCATCAAAATGGAGCTAAATAAATGACTGCCAATCCCAATTTCTGACAGCATTCAATGAAACAAACAACGAAATCAACTTCATACTAATGATATTTTATCCCACGTTTTCACCTCCAACAAATTTCTAGCGGGATAAAATATCATGAGTGCAAACCTCCAAGGGGGTCCAAGGGGGTGATCGCAAATTTCTCAAACTAAACAATACTGCATGTCCTATGAAAAAACTAGTATGCACAATTCCAATACCTTTTTCACCATGATAAACATCAAAATGTAGATGATTGAATGACTTTCTAAACCAGATTCTGATAGCATTCTTAGTGAAGCCAACAAAGAAATGCTACTCATGATATGTTAACTCTTGAGATCTCAAAAGCATTTTCAAGAAAGCAGCCTTCTGTTTGAGGATAAATACATTTTCAAGAAACCATTTCCACTATGTTATGATATGATAATGCATCTTATATAACTCACTTATGCGCTAAATACAGATTATCCTGCTTCAGCCTCTCTAGTATCCCGTCTTTCACTTAATTTGGTGACATCAACATAATCATTCCTCGTGTGCTAGGCTAGAAGGAAACAATGGTTAGCCTCGATCAACTCATTCATCTATTCTCTATTGATAAAAACTGACTGCAAGGATTCTACATGCTGCTGAGCAAATCAGAATCACATGTAGCCAAACGTACAGCAACAAACACATGCAGTCTGGATAGCTATGGTCACTCAGTATTCAAAGAATGATTCCAAATTTGAAAGTCCATCCTGTCCAACCCCACACAAACTGTTTTCTGCATATATTCCTGAGCACTGAATAAACATGGCCACAGCTGTAGAAGCAGGCCAAAGATGATTTCAAGTGGAAAAAGCAGATAGGGCTTAAAGTTTAGAATTTAATGTTTAGCCTCTACAGTTTAGAGTCACAATGTGAAGAGATAGCTCAAGAATAAATGCCAATAGCAGCATTGCAGAAATACAGACAGCCAGACAACCAAACTTGCAAATACTCAACTAAAGTGTCGCTTGCCAAAAGTGATCCAACAGATACTCAAGATGACTGGACAAACCTTTGATGAGATACAAATAGATCGTCATACAAAAGAGTTCACTCTACGAGCCTATCTCTCGGATCGGCAGAGAAGGGATAAGTTATGAAACAGTTTTGAAGTCCATCTCAAAGGTGCACCGGCAACATAGTGACAACTTCCTTGAAGTTTCATAAACCAGTTCCATGGTTCATGACATAAATGTTTTAGATGTGTCAGATTTGTTTTGCATATATATTTCAGAAACATGAGAACACACATGATACCATAGTTTCATATATGTCTATACTACTTTATTAAAACTGACCTCCTTATCATTGGGTTTGCCCCACCACTTTCCCCTTCCAAATTCTCTGCTGAAGCTTCAACATTTTCATGTTCCAACTCTCAATCTGTCAGAAGATTCTGAATATATACAGAATCCCATACTTCCTGAATTTGCAGCATTCTGAATTTCAGAATTCTGTCTGTCTGTCTTTCTTTCTCAAACTTCGGAACTTTCTCCCTTTGAGATTTTGGAATTCTCGTTTTTATATTTGTTACATCTTTTCTAAACGTCCCTCAAATTTAGTTCAACATATGATTCAGCTTAGCGACCTTAATAATATGTCAATTGCATCTTCATACTCTTCCACGTATGACTCATGACAGTTGATTCTTATATCAAATAACATTTTGCAGAAGCACCAAAACATATGGCTTCAAGCACACCCAACCACGACTGTGTGTATGTCCACATTCCGGGTTCTTCTTCTCGTTTGGCACACACATACACAATACACCTAATTGAAGGCAATGATAGCATACATGTCCTTTGAATGGCCTTTAATTCCAGTTGTCTATGATCCTTCCTTGATGAACTAGGTTAAGAGAGGTCAAATAATCTTTCGATAAGATTTTTTGGCAACTTGAATGGTGGTAATTTATGCACCGGAACATCTTTGAATTGGAAGAGTGCAATTATGACAGGGTCATCAACGATGAGGGGTCACCTCCAAACATGCCACCATTGGACAAAGGAATGTATGCAATTCTTGTTGTGTCAACTCCTATTGTAGCTTACTTATGCTCCACTTCTTTTATGCTGGCTTGGATGGATTGATTCACATCATTATCACTTTCTATCAAATCTCTCTCTGCAGAGACTTGATAAATTTGTTCACTCTTATTACATAAGGAAATTTATCTGTCTATATAGGAGACGCAACATTCCATAACCTATCCAAGTGAAACTCAGAGGGCAAAAACTGTTTGCAAAATAACAATTTTATCTCCTCATAGTTGATATCTCTATTATTTTCAACAATAACATGTGTATTCTCTTTACACATTGTTCTCGAATCATATTTGTGCCATTTTCTCGAAAGAAAATAGAAACAAAAATTCAACTTTTGTCTGTCGCAAAGTTCTCAATCTTGTTCTGACTCGAATCATATTTGTGCCATTTCTCACTAGAAAATAGAAAAAAAAATCAACTTTTGGCTGTCACAAAGTCTCAATCTTGTTCTGACTCGAATCATATTTGTGCCATTTCCCACTAGAAAATAGAAAAAAAAAAAAATCAACTTTTGGCTGTCGCAAAGTCTCAATCTTGTTCTGACCTCCAAATAATGATTTGGAAATTTAAATTTGCAAAGAATTCATCAACATCATACCCTGACAAGTATTTTTAATTGACTTCACCATTTCACTCATAAACATTGGTAAGTTCTTTGAGGCATTTGAAAATGTGAAACAGGGGATGTCTCACCACAACGCACAGGTGAATGCTCCAATCCTTCTAAGATTGAATGCAACCTATAGGAAATAACATTCAGTGACCGAAGAATATCCACATAAAAATCAATTGAAGCGTGTTGATTTAAGAGACGAGCTGATAAACACACTAACTTCAAGAATTTGATTGAAAGGACTTCGGTGAAATATACATTAAAAACCACAAAAGTGTTTTTACGAGCTTATAATGAACTAAAAAGGAGTGGAAGAATGGGGCCATTTGAGGTGGGACAAAATGCAAAGATACACACTATGCCTTCTTTTTAAGGTAGAACAAAGTGTTATAGGAAAAGACAGAAGTTTCTCTCTGTAGTGGCCCCAGCTCGCTATCAATGCAACCATAACTTCTTTGATGTTGTAGGGTTTCATGAGCCTTACTGCTATTTACGAAATCCTCATTTCTTAGAGATTTTAATACTGCAGGGCTTCATGAGCCTGGCTAGTATCAACACAGCCCTAATTTTTAAGAGGTCTTTAGCATTGCAGGGTTTCATGAGTCTTATTGCTATCCTCAAAACCCTCATTCCTAAGATATTCCAGGGCTTCATGGCCATATCATTAGGATTTCTGAAACCCTAATTTCTTGGACATTTTAAAATGGGCCCTCATGAACACTACCGATCAGTCAAGGTCTGTTTAATACACTGGAGATTCATTGGCCTTCCAGATATCAATGGAAACCCTAATTATATAGAGATCTTGAACTTTAATATTCTAGGGCTCCGCAGATCTTTCTACGAAACTCTACATTTTTGGATAACTTTAATTTTCAAACCTCGTTGCAATCAAACTCTAATTTCTTGGAGATCTTTAAAACCCTGATTTCTTAGAGATCTTGAAGTTTCTGATGTCTGGGAGATCTTTCAAAGTTTCGGTCTTCATGGACCCGACAGCGAAGAAACCCTTGCGTTCTTACAGATACTTACGATCGACTTTACTGCTTCAGAAAGAATCGTCCGCAAAAACAAATTAGGGTTACAGAAAGGACCGCTCACCGTAGCTTGCAGAGCTTGAAGAGGGTGCACAGGAAGAGCTTCTTGCTTGAAGGAAGAAAGACCATATTGAAGGGTGTCGTGAGGGTGAGTAGGGTTAAAAGGTAAAGAGGCAGCTCTGTCGTCGTCTCCTTCTTTCATCGCCATAGCTAGCTACACAGAGAGACAGAGAAGAGCAAAGAAAAGAAACAAAAAAGCAGCTTAAATGAAAAGAGAGAGAGAGAGAGAGAGAGAGATGTGGGCGATTTTGTTTGGATGGAGAACTTGAAGCCCAAGTCAAGAAGAAGAAGAAGAAGAAGAAGAAGAAGAAGAGGAACTAAGTAAATCCCTAACCTAACTTATTCATTCAACTTGGAAGAGAGTCTTGTGATCTGACCTAACTTAATGTGGCCTTGACCTAACTTGACTTTACTTGACCTTACTTCATCTGACCTAACTTACCTTGACCTGACCTGACTTGGCCTCACTTCATCTTACCTAACTTAACTTGGTCTAACCTGACTTCACTTGACTTGACTTGGCCTCACTTCATCTTATCTAACTTAACTTGGTCTAACCTAACTTGACTTGACTTGACTTGACCTCACTTCATCTGACCTAACTTAACTTAGTCTAACCTAACTTGACTTTACTTTACTTGACCTCACCTCATTCAACTTGGAAGAGAGCCTTGTGATCTAACCTAACTTAACTTGGTCGGACCTAACTTGACTTGCCTTTGACCTCACCTCATCTAACCTATAACTTGACTTGACTTGACTTGACCTCATCTTACGTAACTTAACCTTTACATGACCTAACCTTACTTGACTTAACCTCACCTTACCTAACCTGTCTTGACTTGACTTGACCTCACTTCATCTGACCTAACTTAACCTGGTCTAACCTATCTTTTCTTGACTTGACTTGACCTCACCTCACCTCACCTCATTCGACCAACTCTAGACATCGCCCACTAGCCATTTCTCCTTTTAGCGCCACAACGTTTGTTCTTGTATGTATCGATTGTTTGCTCCTCGACAGCACCCAGCACAAACCCCTTCCATCAAAGTGGTCGGTGTTGGGACTAACATTGCTTAGCATCTCAACAACTTATGTTTATGCTTGATAGATCTGTAGAGAGTTCTCTTCCCTTTCAGCAATTGGAAATATGTATCAAAGTGTTGATTGCTTTCTTGCAATGTCCTCTCCTGCTTCGGTTCACTATTTCTTAGATGATTGAATCTACGCCCTCCATTATCAATCGATCGTTTATCTTTTCGACACGAAGATTTATAGAAGTATGGACTACATTTTTCTGGACTTCAAAGTGACAAATCTTTTCCCTAGAACCCTAGCATGCTCCAAACTTAGTTTAGACACCCCCACACCTTCTTCTTCTTGACTTGGGGATTCAAGTTCATGGACTACTCATGACAATGTTGGATATGGGTTTTTTCAAGTTCTTTAGACAAAAGGCTATAAGGCATGCCCCATGGTCTGGTGATTGGTTGAGATCAACCTATTGTAAATCTTAAAACAAAAATGGGTAGCTTACACACAAATTTTGCCTAAAGATCGCCCTTTACGTAGTAAAAAGATAACACACCATTTTGATGGGATAATCAAATGAGGAAGACCACTAGTTTGACAATAGCCCACAAATTTTGTATAAGAAGTGGATTGTTGAACCTCTAATTAATGTGAATGTGGAGATTATTAGCTAGGATGATGATGATCGTTGTAAATGTGTATCAAACAAGTGGGATGGAACCCAACATGTCCATATGGTTCACACTAGAGTAATTGGAAGGATTTATAGAACATCATTTATTAAATCATATGCATATATTTAAAAAAATAGGTGACTCCCTTTGGAAGCATCTTGTAGGTCTTAAAGATACTTTTGCATCAAGAGTACCTTTAGATGAGCTTGGTTTAGACCCACACATATGGCCTTGAGCCAATCCCAATACAGATATCCTAGAATACCCTCAAGCTTCCTGGGTTTTGACACGAGGAAATATCTACCCCAAATGGTCGAAATAGATCTATTTGGACAACCACAAGGTAGAAGACTTCTTTGTAGAGCATTTTCACAATGTATGGTATGGCTCTCTCTAAACTAAAAACGCATTAGTGGCTCAATCTTAAGAGTTGCTCCTAGTGATTAAAACTTTAAGCCTCCTCTTCTATCTCCGTATTTGTAATTAATAGCTAAGAGAGATTAGTGATAGTGATTAGTAAATAAAACACTTATATCTCTCTCTTGTTGGTGCTAGAACTCTTTGTACTAAGAGTGGTGGTAATAATATATTGTCTTCATTTTAACTTCTATGTTTAAGCGTACAAGAGAGTGTAAAAGAGAGATTCACATTAATCCTATAACACTATGTAAGCTAGTAGCTTAGAGCTACTTGAAAACTACCTCTATCGGATTCACCACCAAAAGGGTATACACTTGTCTGAATCCTAGGCCAACATTATCGATGGGAGGAAAAGTTCCATCTATCTATAGAAGTGCTTTCAACAGAAACAACACAATAATCCCAAGATTCGTACTTCAATGTCAATTGAGTGGTCCTTATCAGTCTTTATGGCAATGAACAAAACTCTCGGTTTGCTTGTGCATACCTTCGTTGTCATCCATTAAGCACCTTTGCCTCAAATCAAATTGGATATCTTTCACTTTCACCGTTGTCGCGAAAATACGACGAGGATACGTGAACGTTGAGGCAAGACCCCGGGGCCTTTGTCTAGAGGATATCAAATTCGTGTATTTATGTACTAAGAATTAACCGAAATGAGCAAGATTAACAAATTTCATTAATAAAAGGGAAAGAAAGATTACAATCAATCCCAAGATTGGGATTACAAAAGTTTTATCTTATGGAGATGATTAGAATAATAGATTAGAGGAAATAAGAGATTATGATTCTTGAGTGATATGGCTTTGACAAGGAATTTTGGATTTTGAGAGATTGCTTCCGTATAGAAATTATGGTTTACTTGAGAGATAGCTTCCGTAGGGAAGATTAGGGTTCTTGGCTTCGATAAGATAAGAGAGCTCCCAAAGAAAAGAAAAGAAAAATTTATAATATGGAGAGTCTATCCTAGTGTAGGAAAAAAAATGGAATAAATATGGAGTTCCCCCTTGATAATAGCCTTTCCACATTTTGTTGCATGGCCTCTACTTTTAGTTGCCTAGCTTTTTCTTTTGGTTGCATGTGACTGTCCGCATGACCTTTACTTTTTCCATGCACTCCCTTCTTTAGTTGCTTGCGTCCACATGGCCTTTACTTTAGTTCTCTTCACTTTACTTTAGTTTGTTGCATGATCCAATCTTTCGTCCGTCCGTGTCCAACCTCGTCCGGTAGCCGGTTCCATTTTGCCTGCCGGCTGGTTCCGATTTGCTTGCCGGTTCCGGTTTTGCTTGCCGGTTCCGGTTCTGGGTTTGCTTACCGGCCGGTTTCCGGTTTGCTTGTCAGTTCCGGTTTTGCTTGCCGGCCGATTCCGGTTTTGCTTACCGGCCGATTTTCGATTTTACTTACCGACCGATTTGCATACCCATTCCGGTTCCGGTTTTGCTTGTCGGCTGGTTCCAGTTTTGCATACCGGCCAGTTTTCGGATTGCATACCGGCCGATTGTCGGATTTGCTTACCAGCCCGTTTCTGGATTTGCTTACCGGACCCCTTTTCCGGGTTTGCTTACCGACCAGTTTCCGGTTTTAAGGAATTTGGCCACCATCATCCATCAAGACAAAGTGGCCAAAGTGCTCTTAGCACAAATGACAAATGAGGGAGCTCAAGGTGTTTATATAGCCAGGACCTTAACTTTCCTATCTATGTGGGATAGTTCTAATTTCCCTATCTAATCAAACCTTATTTTCTCATAACTTGGTATGTATTTCTCCATTTTGTATATAGTAAAATACATTTTGAAGCTCTTGAGTATATCCATCTTTCTATAGTAAGCTACTAATCTAATCTATAATAATTATTTCATTATTTTTTTACATAGTGTGTGAAGATTCACACGACATTCTAGCATACTCCGGACCCTCTCCATTATGGTCCGGTTCATCCTCTCGGCCAGTCCGTTTAGTTCCGGCGTCTTTGGCACGGTAAATTCGAGCCGGATTCCCTTCGAGCGGCAATACTCCTCGAACTGCCCCCGGTATTCTCCTCCGTTATCTGCTCGAACCGCCTTCAGCTTCCGGCCGGTTTCTCTTTCCACTCTCGCGTGGAGCTCCTTGAAGACGGACAACACCTGATCCTTCGTCTTCAACGGTGTGGCCCACAGCTTTCGGTTGTGGTCATCTATGAACGTCACGAAGTACTGTGCTCCGGCATGTGACTTCGTGTCTACTTGACACACATCTGTATACACCAACTCCAGTGGTGCATTACGTCTCATCGGTGGCCTTGGTCGGAAGGAGGTCCGGTTTTGCTTACAGGCCAAACAATCAGTGCACTTCTCCAAGTGCACATTCTTCACTGGAATGAGGTTGTCGTATGCAAGCTTCTTCATCCCCTTCTCGCTCATATGACACAACCTCTTGTGCCACAGCTCACCGGCAGTGTCGGATGCCACGTTCACTTCTTCCGGACATAACCGGGCATTCATCAAGTACAGTGTGTTTACCTTCCGGGCCCGAGCCACAATCAGGCTCCCTTTGCTGAACTTCATGACACCGTTCCGGATGCTACCCGTGTAGCCCTCATCATCTAGCCGACCAGCTGATATCAGGTTCAGTTGAACCTCCGGAACGTGTCGGACATCCTTCAGCAGCAACTTGCATCCGGTTGGTGTCGACAACCACACGTCTCCTATGCCGACAATTTGGCATGTACCTTCATTCCCCATCCGGACACAGCCGTGATCACCGGCTGAGTAGGATGAGAAGCATTTCCGGTCCGGGGTAAGGTGGAACGAAGCTCCGAAGTCTACCACCCAAGTCATCTCGTCACCGGCAAGGTTTATCTCACTCTCCTCGGTGATGAGCGTAAACTCCTCTTCACTTGCCGCAATTGCCGTCGTTCCCTTCCGGTCCGGTCCCCTATGGTCTTTACCGTTCCGGTCCGGTGTCCGGTATCCGTTCGAATCGGTGCCGTCGGTTTCCTTGTCTTTACGGAAATGCCGATAGTTCTTTTGGAAGTGTCCCGGCTTGCCGCAATAGAAGCAAGTAGGTCTCCCCCTTGACTTTGACCGTGTCCCCGACTTCTCCCGATTTTGGGGACTATGGTTTCTATGTCTTCCGCGTTCCAATTCAGTAAGGAGCGCTTTGGAGTCGGAGCTCGTATCTTTATCTTTCCGACGCGCCTCCTCATCTAGCAAGCTCGACTTTACTCTTGCTAGGGATAACCGTTTTCCTTCCGGCCCGGCGTTGCCCAAAGTGACAACCAACGTCTCCCAGCTATCCGGGAGGGAACCGAGCAGGAGTAGCGCTAGTACCTCATCGGCGAGAGGTACTTCCAATGAAGTTGCCTGGTGGATCAGCCCTTGGAAGGCATTCATGTGCTCCGCCATGCTGGAGCCATCTTGGTACCGGAGTCTTACTAGCTTCCGGAATACCGAAACCTGATTAACAACATTTTTGTTTTGAAACATTATGCCGATCTTCTCCCAGAGCTCATGAGCCTTGCTCTCTTCATTGAAGTTGTTGTATAGGCTCATGTCGATGAAGCACCGTATGTACGCCATTGTCTTCATGTGCATCACCTCCCATATTGTGGCGTCGATCTTGTCCGGTCTCTTATCCCCGAACTGAACTGGTAACCAAAGATCTTTAACCACGAGCATGTCCCTCATCTTCGACTTCCACATTGAATAGTTGGAGCCGGTGAGCTTGAACATGCCGCCAAACGATTCGTCCATTTTCTGTGTCGTTTTGCTCTGATACCACTTGACAGGAACTGCACGCTCCCTATACGCAAGGCTCGGCCACAACCGAGCTTAGAATCATACACAGAAAACGGGAAATAAAAGCACGACACAAAGAAGAGAAGAGTACACAGGAGGTTTACGTGGAAAACCCCAAACTAGGGAAAAAACCACGGTAGCCCACAGGTTGCAAACTATCACTATGTAAGAATGTACAATAGTGAGTTCACGGGGGCTACGACCTCGTGCTCATAATCTTCGCCACAGGCGGTGGTTACAACTGAGGCAACGACCTCTTTCTCTCTCTCTCTCTCTGTACACAGTTACGCGCTCTCTCTTTTCTTGCACCAACAAGAAAATAACAACAGTAAATAAAAGTTTGCCCTAAGTCATATTTATACTAATATGACTTTTCGACTATTTACAAATGTAGCCTCGATGGACTCTCAGAAACATATTTATGAATATGTCTCTTCATCCGGTTTCGGCATTCCTCACCGGGTCTGCACCATCCGGCTCTCTGTAGCCGGGTACTCCTCATCCGGTTCTCACCGGGTCTGCGCCATCTGGCTCTCCGTAGCCGGGTACTCCTCATCTGGTTCTCACCGGGTCTGCTCTCCGTAGCCGGGTACTCCTCATCTGGTTCTCACCGGGTCTGCGTCATATGGCTCTCCATAGCCGGGTACTCCTCATCCGGTTTCCCAACACTGTTCATCGGCATTGTTCTTCTCTCTTCCCATCCGGAGGGACCTGTCTCCCAACACTTTCCGTATTATTGGAAAGATTAATGATGTCGATTTTCGTCTCGATCTACCCCCGCAACTTTGCATACATTCGGTGTTTCATAGTTCTCTCCTCGAACCTTATCAAGACAGCACCATCCCAAGACTTATTCCACAACCTCCACCCCCGATCGAACTTGAAGATGGACCTAAGTATGAGGTTGCTACTATCCTCGATTCCAAGATTGTTCGCAACAAGCTCTACTATGTAGTCGATTGGCTAGGATATAGTCCCAATGAGCGTACTTGGGAACCAATAGAGAATGTGACCAATGCTCATGCTGTTCTTGAAGACTTCCATTGTCAATATCCAAATAAATCGGGTCCTCAATCCAAAACGACTCGTGACACTCGTCATTTTAAAATGGGGATAATGTCATGATAAGGCAAGACTCGAACCCATGACCTTATGTTACATAGGTCAAGCTCTTGACCATTACACTATCTATTGTAATTCGTACAATATTATTTTTATTTAAGTTTTACTATAGAAAATTAATGTATATTCCATATTTCTCTGGAACATTCTAGAAGTAGATCGATATTATTTTTATTTAAGATTTACTATAGAAAATTAATGTATATTCTAGATTTCTCTGGAACATTCTAAAAGCTTTAGGACTACTCCTCAGAACACTATAAAAGGAGGCACAAGGCATTATTTCGAACCAACTCAGTTCAACGCCAGTGTTAAACCTCCTACCCTTCCTTTTATATTCTTCTCACATAATATATCACTATCATCATCATTTTCTCTCCCTCGATCTCTCACTCACACACACACACACACACTCTCTCTCTCTCTCTCTCTCTCTCTCTCTCTCATCACTTGTACCCCAACGCCCTGTTTCACATTGCTTCCATGCGACTTAGCTCACATGCATTGCGATGTGAAACAGGGCGTTGGGGTACAAGTGATGAGAGTGGTCGGCTATGCACACTTTGCCCTAAACAAGTTCGCGAGTCTGAGTATCACACTTTGATACAATGCTCTGCCTTTGATCATATTCGACCATGCTTTCCACATCTCTTCGATCGAGCCCAATCTTTGCATGAATTCCTCTCACAACCACAATGTGCACTCTCGATTGCAACATTCATTGGTAAAGTTCTTGAACATCGAGAGTCACTACTCACTTTCACACGTATCACGTGAAATGTAATATTTTTGGTCTCATAGGTCATATTTGATCTCCGAAGACGATAATATAATCTATCTATCTATCTATCTATCTATCTATCTCTCCTTCTCTCGAGTGTTCTACACCCTCTATTCCACTTAGTACTAATTTCTTCTCTGTCTTAGTACTATTCCTAACAGTTGGCTGATCATTTCTTGCAAGTAAGTTTACAACATGTGTTTGTTGTTGTACAATGGGCACATTTTCCTGTCTAAAACGTATTTCTTCACAGAATACAACCCTACGTACTTCCTCAGTCTTTTCGGGTTGTTTATGCATGCGATTTTCCCGGAAGATAACATCATTGCTGCGTACTATTTTTGTTTTCTCGGGATCCCACAATCTATACCCCATTTCACCCTCGTCACCGTATCCTAGGAAAATACATTTCCAGGCTCAAGTTTGTTGCGTTCTTCTTTACGAATGTGCACAAAAGCCTCACAACCAAACACTCTCAAGTGAACATATGAAGGTGGCTTGCCCGACCACGCTTCTTGGGGCATTCCCCCTCCCAAAAACCTGTTAGGTGACCAATTAATCAAGTGAACAACTGTCATAACAGCCTCTGCCCAAAAACCATGGGGTAATGCAGCATGAGACAACACAGTACGGAACTTATCTTGAATGGTCCGATTCATACGCTCTGCAACTCCATTTTGGGGTGGATTATAAGGGGTAGTGAGTTCCCTCTTTATCCCTTTGCTGTCACAAAATGCTTGAAAGGCCTTGGACACTTATTCCCCACCATTGTTAGAGCGAAGACACTTAAGTGTCTTATCAATTTGATTCTCAACTAATGCCAAAAATGTTTGAAACTTGTCGAGCACTTCATCCTTGCTACGAATAGGGTAAACCCATACCATCCGTGTAGCATCATCGACAAAGATGACTAAGTATTTCTTTCCCCCTAATGATAGCCCTGGCATCTGACAAACATCTGAATGTACTAACTCAAGCGGGGACGACTTCAATGAAAGAGACTTTTTATGAGATGTTTGTACATGTTTACCATAAATGCATTGATCACAATGTTCAAAAGCAGCATAATGAAGACATGGCAAGTAACCCAAACGAGACAATACTTTCATACCAATTTCACTCATGTGTCCCAACTGGCCATGCCACAAAGAAACACTAGGCTGCTCGGTTATGGCAACAACATGATCACTCACACTAGATACATGGAGAGGATACAAAATATCACTTTTACTACCCTTGGCAATAACTCTAGATCCCTTACAAATCTTCCATTTCCCATCACCAAAGGTTGTGTGAAATCCATCATCATCTAGGTGTCTTATGCTAATCAAGCTCTTCTTGAGTTGAGGTACATGCCGTACATGCTAAAGTGTGAAAGCAGAACCATGCTGAAACTGTAATTGTACAATGCCAATACCTGCAATTTCACATGTATAGTTGTCCCCAAGATGGACAACACGATGTCGACCCCTATGTAATATGAAAACCACTCACGATGAGGGGTGACATGAAAATAAGCACTAGAATCGAGTATCCAAGTGTGCATGTCACCATCCGTATCTGCAAGTAAAGCATGTTCTCTATGGCATGATGAAACAAAGAGTACATCATTTCCACTATCACTATCATGAGTGACTACATTCACCTCTTCAATTTTAGTATTGCCTTTCATTGGTTGAATGTCTCTCTTTTCTTCTATGAAATCATCTATCTTCCTTCCCTTTCCTTTCTCTTTCTTCCATTTGAAACAATCACATTTAAAATGACCCTTTTTGCCACAGTGATGGCATTCTACATCTTTACCACGTGATTTACTATGGCCATAACTATTAGATTTGCCTCTCTGTTGTCAACTACCCCTCATATGCATCACACTAGAGGACTTATTGGATGCATTGTTTTGCCGACTCATCTCTTCCATGAGTAGAGAACTCTCTACATCGGCATAAAGAAGCATTGCATTTGAATCACTCATAGCAGTCCTGAAAGTATCCCAACTTTCTGGCAAGGTGCAAAGTAAAAACGTGGCCTTAAACTCATCATCAATGATGAATTTCAAGGTAACCAGCTGGCTGAAAATGGAATTGAACTCACTTAGGTGAGTTGACATGGGTGTGCCCTCTGTCATACACAAATCCATAAGTTTCTTAAGCCAATAAACTTTGCTAACTGCCGTCTTTTGGGCATATGGTTCCTCTAGTCTAGTCCATATAGAATAGGCGGAGTCCAAACCTTCAATATTAAAAAGCAAGGCATTAGAGATTGACAACTCAATAGTCGAGGGTGCAAGCTCGTTCAACTCTTGCCAATCATCTTGGTCCATATATGTAGGCTTTACCCCTTTGACTTTTATAGGCTTTGCATGCTTCCTTTGCAACAGGATGTTGTAGCACTGCTTTTTCCATACCGAAAAGTTATGTGCACCCTCAAGCTTCTTGATGTGCATAAGGTGGCTACTATCACTGCTGCTAGTCATGATTTCTTAGCCTAAACGGAGGACCAAACCTGCTGTCCAGAAAAAAGAGAGGCTTACTCTGTAGAAAGACATGACCTGCCTACAGAAAACGTGACCTACTCTTCATAAAAAGACTTGCTTTGTAGAAAACCCTAAACTCTACCTGTAGAAAACTCTAAACTCTGCTCTACAGAAAACCCTAAACTTTTCTCTGCATAAAACCCTAAACCTTGCTCTGCGGAAAACTCTAAACCCAGCTCTGATACCAATTTGAAGGCAGCACGAGGATTAGGGTTTACGAAAAAAACAAAGAGGAAGAGAGTCTAAGTGAGAGTGAGAGATACATGCTATCTTGGGTACAAAGAAGGAGAGAGGGAGAGAGTCTGAGTGAGAGAGAGAGATGCACACTATCTTGGGTACAAAGACTGTACCTCTAATTTTTGGTTTTTAGATAGTATGTATATACAAGTCAAAAGAGTGCTACTAGTGCATTCACACTCGTGCACTAATAAAAGGCATGATGGCCCTTTATTCCCAACACTATGTCCAGACCAAGCACTCTTGTTGAACTCCGACACGAGCACCCATTGTTACTCTTCCATTGTCACCACCCGGAGTGGTGTGCCGGTCCGCCTCTTCGGATGTTGCTAGATCTTCCCATCTTGTAGGAAGAACCAATAAGCCTTCTTCTGGATCCAACCCGCTTCCTCTTTTGTCCATTTCGGATATGGTGCCATCGTGCTCAGAAACCGCTTGATTTGAAGCCACTCCCCATTGTAACCGTTCTCGTTGAACACGTTCAAGGCCAGAGTGCTTCGTCTATTTCCTAACATTCGAGCCGACTCCAAGAAATCCACACCGACTTCTTCGTCTTCTGACACCATGTCGTCCTTGTTATCGAATCATGCTCTCAAAAGCATATCGGCCATGGCATTGTCCTTTCCAGAGATGTGCCTGGTTATCGAATTGTGCGTGATCCACCTGAGCATTGCCAGGTCCGGAATCGCGCATCTGGAAACTATACCGAGAATTGGTAGGTAGTCCATCTCGACTATCACCTCTATCCCTATCAAGTAGTCTTTGTCAGCCTTGACCGTTGAAATGATACCCCACAGTTCGCATTTAATTTGGGCGTATCCTCATTGCCGCTCGCTCAACACCTTCACACCGAACCGGACGGGGAACCACGTGCTAGCCTCGTCCTCCTGATTGATCAACCATCCGATTCCGGTCAGACTCGTGTCCGTCGTCACATAAATCGGAGTGTTCACCTTGTATACCGCTTTCTGGAGAGTCGGTGGTACCGTCAACATCTCCTTCAGTCTCTGAACCGCCCCCGTGTGCTCTTCATCCCATTCGAATTTCCTCCCTTTCTTTAATAATCCGTCGAGCAGCTCGACAATGTGCGCGTAATGGGGGATCCATATGTTGGGAAATCGGTCCCTCCGGATGGGATCCGATGATGAATGAAGAGGATCCGGTGAGAACCGGAGGAGACCCGGTGAGAACCAAAAGAGAAAACATACTTGTAGATATGTTTTGAGTAAGTCTATTGAGGCTATATTTGTAAATAGCCCTAAGTTCATATAAGTATAAATATGACTTAGGGCAATCGCTATAGTATGTGAGAGTGTTGTTGTTTATATCGTTTTAACTGTTGTACAGAGAGCGATAGAGAGGGAGAGAGTGTGAGATACAGAGAGATACTCTGTTGTAACCGCCGGTTGGCGAAGATAAAGAGCTTGAGGTCGTTGCCTCCGAGGCTTTGATTGTACCTTTCTCCTATAGTGATAGTTGGAGTCCGTGGGCTCCCGTGGTTTTTTCCCCTATTTGGGTTTTCCATGTAAACATCCTATGTATTTCCTTTGTGTTCTCTCCATTTCCGTTTCTGTGGTTGATTCTCATTGAAGTGATTCAAGACTCGGTTGTGGCCGATCAACATTTTGCGCTTTTCTCTTCACCATATGTGGTAGAAGGCGCACTCTCCCAAGAATCGTCAAACTTCCGTGACCAACCTGCACTCTTCTCTCATCGCCGAGATGGTTTCTACCTTTGCCGGAGACGGTTTCTGGCCATATGAGCCGCATAGGTGACCGACCACCAGGATCTCCAATTATCCGAAAGCTAACTTCTCCCTGGAGAAGGTAAACCGAGTGCGCTCAATCCTTTGTAGTATCTTCTCACAATCGGAGATGTGGTACGCGACAAACCTCCGGCACCCAACCGCTCCAACCGATTCGTCCTTGGCTTCCTTCAAACATCCCTTGATCGGAATGTCATCCAGAAATGGCATGGTGATGTCTCAGATGCAGTCCCTCATCACCTTGTTCATCGCGTTCACCAGGTGCGCCCGAATTTGTTCCTCCCTGCAATAGGGTACACATCCGAACTAGGCCGAGAGGGGTTCACTTCGTCGTGATATCCCTACTTTCCACGACTAGTCGGAACTAGTCGTACCCTGAGTATAAGTCGTTGACTTAGTAGATAGACCTTCTGGCGAAGGCCTCTACAAACTCATCGATCGTTGGACCGGCTCCTGCATTTCGAATGGTCACCTTATTGACCGGTTGCAGGTCCTGAATGAAGTGCAACATGTCGTTCTTCTTCGGTACCGTGAACCAAAAATTCTAATATGGGGTGCTCGACGGTTATTGGATCTCCATATCGACCTTCTCCTTGAGCAGCTCCATCAGTTTCAGGATGTGGGCTCTCGACACCAGAATTGTTTTGAGATTCCACGGCACATGTGGTACCGTGAAGATCACCATCGGTTCCACGATCGTCGGGTCGACGCACCCGATCTCCTCCGACAAGAATGCGAAGGCTTTCCCATGCCTCCTAAGCATCCTCTAAAACTGGTCCTCCTCCGCCGGTAGTAGGAAGCCACCCCCACTGATCTTCAGCTCTCATAGCGTCTCATCGGCGAACTGGTGTCCTATGCCGACCAGACCTCACAAACTCGGGTTGGTCTCGACCCCTTTCATCCACTCCCAGCTACCCTCTGGCAAGGGAGCCGCAATTGGCCTCACCTTCCAGTCCACAATCTTGTATTTAGTGTCCACTTGGGCGGTCCAATCCGACCCGACCATCCTCCTGAAGTCCACGATGACTTCGTACATATCGATCGAACCGACTAGAATAATCCGGTCTTTGCATGGATCCTCGTCGACTACCCTCTCGATATCCCCGAGGGTGTCGTCGAATGAGACCACATCCATGGCACCATCGATCCGTTTGTCCGGGCGCAAGGCTCCACATGCCTTCAAGCGCCCTTCGACCCGCTTCCTTTCCCGGCCACCGATGCCGGTTAAGGTACAACCTCCGTTAACAGAGGGCCAAGTTTTCCTACCTATGGCACAAGTGTGGGGTTTCTTCCAGCTATCCGGACTATCGCAGCCCCACGCCTTGGTTGCCCTGTTCAAAAATCCTCTCGGCCATCGTTGCCAAGAGTATTACAATTCCGTTCGTGGTTGGGCCGAACGGTCAAAAATTGGACGCAGTGTCGACCATCCTGGTTCTTTACCCTTGCATATGTTGAACCGTTGTCCAACACCTTTGTCTCCATTCGAGCCGCCGTGATATAAGATTCGTCGAGAATTACTAGGTGGGAGGACGTCTCTTGCACGAAGAAGTGTTGGTCAATCACAACGTCCCTGACCTTTATCTAGACATTCAGGCATGCTCCGTAAGCTCCTCCATGGCTCGGGTCGCCACACATATCTTCCACCCGTGCTTGGTGTTGATCGGCCACTTTCCCTCCTTGTAGAAGTCCATCAACATTCGGTTGATCTCCGATCCGTGGTCGATCAATGCTACCATCGGCTCCTGAACATTACCGATCTGGACTGGTGTCTACATCGTAGCCCTTGCCCAGTGTGGTTTCATATAGTGGTTTTCGGCGTATTCGTCTTCTACTGCCACTTCATCGATCAATGTCATCCTCACCTCGACCGGCTTCTCCAGTTCTGGCTCCGATGAGAGTCGCTTTCTCTTCACTAGATCCACGATGTCATCGTGGAACTCCTTGTTCGCTATCCCAAGTACTTCCCGCAACGTGAGTTCCATGCAGTTGTCGAGGATCCGCTCCTCCAAGACCTTTCGTAGGTCCATCGCCCTTTCCATCTCTGAGCTCAACCGGAAGCTCGACAACTTCATCTTCTCCTATGAGCTGGCTGGGCCCCTGTCATTCTTCTTTAGTCCACTCCGGGTCTCATACCGGTTCGAGGGACCGGCCCCCTCCGGCCTTTCCAGCTCGCTTATCTTCTACCAAAACCTTGTAGTTCTGGCACACGGCTTCCACGGAGCCGATTCTCTCCTCAACCAGATTGTTTCATCCGGTGACCTCCTGGACCCACCTCTCCACATGGTCCGCTTCTTCTTTCTTCAACCTTTTCCCAAAGAAGGTCTCGAGCACAACTGGCCAAAATCCAGTGTCGTTCCCAAAGTCGGCACCCTTGCCTCTGCCTACCCAAATGTCGGCCGAGGCCGAGTAGTGGATGGCCTCGACATTTCGGGTTTAGGGTTGTTCCTCAGTGCCTCAGCGAAGTCGGCGCAGTCTCTCTGAACATGACCAACATCGTCACACCATATGCAATCATTCGGAGGCCTCCGGCCACGCGATCGTCCTCCACCAACTCTCTGGGCTTGTGCGATTTGGAGGCTGCGCACCATCTTCATCAGCTGTCATGAACACATTGACATCAGCTCCCCCATCGTTGCACCCCTAGACAATCCTCTAACCATGTTGGTCGGAACCATGCCCGACTCCAGCCACCGTCTCGTCTCTTCCGACCATGTCGGGACTGGTTCTCCTGGCTTCTTCACGACAATCAGGCTAGCCATAGACTCCCCCTCGTTATTCCTATCCCGTCACTTATCGAAACGTTTCCAGACCCTCTTCACCACGGCCCAGTCGGCCGTGAGTCCCTCATCCGTCTCCAATAGAAGACCTACCTTCTCCCGATCACCCACGTCGACAGACTTAATAAATAGTAGGACCTTGCTCGTATTGAGGACTATCTAATCCAACGCCGAGAGCTGAGCGAACTGCTTCTCGAACTCTTGGAGGAGCACCGATGTATTCCTCCCCTTTTCGCGGCTTTCGACCCACTCCATGAACTCGCACTTTGACAACCGGAGTGAGTCGTTGAATCCATACCTTTTGAGGGGACGTCCCTTGAATTCCAACTAGTTTCGACAATCGGCTTGAATCTCGAGCACCTCAACGTGGATGCTCTACGTCACTACTCGAGGGAATATGGATAATCGTCTATCCTCCGGAATGTCCTTCATTAACATTTCAGCCTAGTAGGCTTCCAGGTAGCTTGTCACGTCCTTTCCATTGAATCGGCCTATTGTGCCAACTATTGCCTATCCAGCCTTGTGGAGGGTACTTGTGCCCTCTAGAGCATTCATTAGGCGGTCAACGGCCACCACCATTGCTTCAGTGAGTTCACTTCCTCTCATCTTGGACTCCTCTACCAACCCTTTTCATGTTGGGTTCACCAAAGATGTCGCGGTTTTCCGCGAGCGTGTGTTGAAATGGTGCGAGACCACCAGGGTCTCGGACCAAGGAGCTGATGTTAGAAGAAGGTTGTCCGGATCGGATTTCGGACGCGTATCTGAACCGGATTGGTTCCCGAATGTCGGATGCTGAGTGCACGAGCTCAGAGATGTATTCCGTTGAGGACCCGTTGGCGGATAGCAGTGAGGAGCTCACAGGCTCACAGGCTCACAGGCTCACGCACACAGAAATAGAAACAGAACAAATGCTAGAACATGGAGATGTCCATACGCATAGAGAGACACATCAAGATTAATGATTAATAGAGGGAAATAGGGAATTACAACCGGCTTGGCCAGAAATAGAGCTTCAAACTATGCACACCCATGTACACACACAGAATGATGGGCCTCTGGTCGGGGGCTCATAGTTTTCCTACGCGAGCAGAAAATTCCATGTGTGTTCATCAAAAGGTACGATGAAGGTGACTTCCTTATTCTCTTATTATATGTAGATGACATGTTGATAATCGATCAAGATACAAGGAAGATCGGAAGCTTGACGAAAGCTCTACGAAAATCGTTTGCCATGAAAGATCTTGGACCAGCAAAATAGATCTTAGAGATGCACATAGTTCGGGACAGAACTAAGAAAGTGTTGTGGTTGTCACAAGAGAAATATGTGACGAAGATCCTAGAAAGATTCAACGTGTCGAAAGCAAAGCCAGTCGGCTCTGTGTTACAGACCAACTGCAAGTTGAATGCAAAGCAATGCCCAAGAGGGGAGAAAGAAAAGGTTGAGATGAGGAAAGTACCATATGCCTCAGCCGTCGGGAGTTTAATGTATGCTATGGGCTCCAGGAGACCAGACATAGCATTTGTTGTGGGAATGGTAAGCCGATATATGAGTAATCCAGGACGAGAACATTGTGCAGTGGTGAAATGGATACTCAGGTACTTAAAATGCACCTCGGGCGTATGCCTAAGGTATGGTATCGGAAAACCCATGCACGAAGGGTTTACCAATTCAGACATGTCAAGGGATGCAGACTCAAGTTGATCCACGTCAGGGTACGTGATGACCTATGCAGGGGGAGCAATGTCGTGGCAGTCACAACTGCAGAAGTCTGCGGCCTTGTCGACCACAGAGGCAAAGTATATGAGTTTCCTCAGTGAACTCGGGATGAAGCAAGAAGAATTCTTGCACCACTGTGATAATCAGAGTGGCATACATATTGCAAAGAACGTTGCATACCATTCTCGGACCAAGCATATACAAAGGAGGTATCACTGGTTGCGAGAGAAGGTTGATGAAGGAGAGTTTTCCCTTGTGAAAATCCATACCAACGACAATGGATCCGACATGCTCACGAAGAACCTACCAATGGACAGACTCAAAGTCTATCAAGAAAAGACAGGACTGACCGACTCCCACCCACTGGAGTGAAGGGGGAGTTTGTTGGGAATATGTCCCTCTAGTGGGAGGAACCAATTGTTTGGGCCAAGAAGTGCCGACAGTCGAAGACTAGGAGGAGCCAATTGTTCGGGCTGAGTGTCGATGGTTGAAGAGTCGACTGTGAGAAAGTGGACCGTGAGAGTCAATTGGGTGAGTCAACAGAAAGGAGATCCAAGTCGAAGACACGACTGACTAGCTAGGTCAACTGCGGAAAGTGGATTGTGAGAGTCAACTGGGTCAGTCAACAGAAAGGAGATCCAAGTCGAAGACACGACTGACTAGCCAGGTCGACTGCGAGAAAGTGGATTGTGAGAGTCAACTGGGTGAGTCAACAGAAAGGAGATCCAGGTCGAAGACACGACTGACTGGCTAGGTCGACCTGATGGTCGATGACCAGGCCAACCAGTCAGACCGATTGGACACTCGACACTAGAGTCAGCTGATGGCTACTTATTATTATAGATAATAATAGTAGTAATGTGTAGTAGGGGCTACATTTGTAAATAGCCCATGTGATGTATGAGTATAAAAACATCTAGGGCAAACGTAGAATATGTGAGAAAAACAATGTGTGCTGAGAAGTGTGAGTAGGTAGAACAGAAGAGTGTGAGAGAGAGAGACCGGTGCCATAACTAAGTGAGCTTGGATGTCAAGAGCCTTGTGCGGCTGATACACTCGGTTTTAGAGTGTTGTATTGTGTGATATCACATTGTATTTCTCTCTGTATGGTGGGATCTCTGTTCCTGTGGTTTTCCCCCATTTAGGGTTTCCACGTAAATCACTCTGTATTGTGCATTTGTTGTTTCCACGTATTGTTTTGTATTTCCAAGCTAATCTTTCTCACAAATTTGAGATTCTACTCTCAACACAAGGTACATCTTTCAGTTTATGGGAGGTGCCATATATTGGAGATCTTGCCTCCAAGAGTGTAATTCTTTGTCTAATACATAAGTCAAGTATGTTGCAAGTAGTGAGGCATGTAAGGAAGTTGTATGGCTTTCCAAACTATTATGTGACATGGGCATACCTCAACTTGTACCCATATTGTTTTGTGATAGCCAAGGTGTCATTGCGTTGGCTAAAAATCTAGTGTATCATACAAAGACCAAGCACATTGGAGTGCGATACCAATTTCATCTAGGAATGCATAGTTGTTGTCTGCATTAGTCTTGAGAAGGTTGTTTCTCAAAAATATGTCTTAGATGCATTGACCAAAGTTCTACCGCATGATGTGCTACAACATTGTTGTCACGTGATGGGAATCACTTAGTTCTTCATGTTACCCAAATATTCCCTTTGTGTATATGGTGTAAAATGTTCATCAAGTAGGAGGTTTAGGTCTTGTATAATCTTTCCATCAGTTTCATCAATTTTTGGCTTTTAGTGGGAGATTGATACATAGTGTGAAAGGCCAAAAATGTAATTCCCACAAATTGTAGGATGTATATAGTAGATATGGGCCCAATTTCGGCTCAAACTGAACCGAACCATTAAGCCATAGGGTATTGGTTTATAAGTTCCGAAATAATTAAATGGTTTGGTTTGGTTTTAATCATTAATAAACGGTTCGGTTTTAGTTCAGTTTGGTTCTAAAATTGGGTTTTTTTACCATAAAATTATCCTCCATTGGTATTAAAATTAGAGTAGCCAAAGACAATATACAAAATAGTCCACTATTACAATGAACATTGAATATCTTATTACCTTTTTTCCCATATATCCTAAGCTCCCACAAGCCTTCAAGAGGCCTATGAAGGTGATAACGTCTAGGGAAAGGCCCCCACTTTGTAGCTGCTTGAAAGAAGTAAAGCTTCATGAACTTGATTATGCTGAGTATACCCAGCAATGAGCACGTGTGAAGGGACAATTCTAAAATTGGGGTTTATCAGTTTACAAGTTTAAGTGGTTTGGTTTAAAGGCTTGAAAGTGGCTAACTTTTTTATCCCTTAAATGTCTATGTAATTTAATGGTTTAATTAATGTTTTTTATTGATTTAATTCACTTAACTTAAATGTTTATTTAATCTAATGGCTTAATTAATGTTTATTTATTTATTTAATTTAATTAACATAAATGCTTATTTAATTTAGTGTATTTTTATTTATTTCATTTTTTAATTAGTTTGGCTTAAATGTGGTTAGGTTCAAACTTTTTATTAAGTGGCTCAGTTTGGTTTCAACTTTTCCCTAAACGGTTTTGTTTAAAATGGTTTGATTTACGTTTTCTTAAATGGCTTGAAAGTGGCTAACTTTTTTATCCCTTAAATGTCTATGTAATTTAATGGTTTAATTAATGTTTTTTATTGATTTAATTCACTTAACTTAAATGTTTATTTAATCTAATGGCTTAATTAATGTTTATTTATTTATTTAATTTAATTAACATAAATGCTTATTTAATTTAGTGTATTTTTATTTATTTCATTTTTTAATTAGTTTGGCTTAAATGTGGTTAGGTTCAAACTTTTTATTAAGTGGCTCAGTTTGGTTTCAACTTTTCCCTAAACGGTTTTGTTTAAAATGGTTTGATTTACGTTTTCTTAAATGGCTTGAAAGTGGCTAACTTTTTTATCCCTTAAATGTCTATGTAATTTAATGGTTTAATTAATGTTTTTTATTGATTTAATTCACTTAACTTAAATGTTTATTTAATCTAATGGCTTAATTAATGTTTATTTATTTATTTAATTTAATTAACATAAATGCTTATTTAATTTAGTGTATTTTTATTTATTTCATTTTTTAATTAGTTTGGCTTAAATGTGGTTAGGTTCAAACTTTTTATTAAGTGGCTCAGTTTGGTTTCAACTTTTCCCTAAACGGTTTTGTTTAAAATGGTTTGATTTACGTTTTCTTAAATGGCTTGAAAGTTCATAAACAGTTTGATTTGGTTTTTTATCTATATAAATGGTTTGGTTTGGTTTGGTTTGGTTTCAAGGCAAAGAAACCTAAACCAAATTGGGCCCATTCCTAGTATATAGATCAAAAGTAATGCAAGGTTTATTATGCTACCAAAATGTCTATGTGTGATCTATGCATTTTGTTCTTCTTTCTCTATTGTATTTTTTCTTTCTACTATCAGTAAAAACAATTGCTCGACCACTTCATCTTCATCAACCAACATAAAGTGGGAGCTCGCATTTTAGGGTAGTTATTGAATGCAATATTTGATCAAAGACCTTGGTTCTCACGCATTGGCATGAGCACGTGGCCTCATAGATCAAGCTTCGCTTTTTCAATTCAAGTTGTCTAATGATTTGACTGGACCTTAGTTATGATTACATCATTTTGCAATGAAAGATTGCATACTGAGTTTGCACATGACAATCTCTTGATTAGACTTAACAAAGTGTTCTTAATGGGGGCTTGTATCACATAGAGGTGGGTGGCCACAAACTTTCACCAATATACAAAAAAAGGTTGTAAGTTAGCTTGAACCAAGTCTTACTAAGTCATATGAATGTGAGACAACATCATAGGGAAAAAGGGGGTCTTCAAAATGATGAACAAGAATAATGTCCACAAGCCTCCACATGGGTAAGCGTTTTCAATTAGACTTTTCGTCAAACAATCTAAACAAACGCACAATTATTTATGGTGTGTAAAGTTGTTGAGCATTCCAAACACTACGTTAGTTATCACAAGGACATGTATTAACTTAATGTAGGAGACCATTCGCAAAAAAAGAGGATCTAATCATATGACCTCCCTCCAGTCCTGAAATGCATAAGAGTGCGAGTAATATGCAAAATATGAATGTATAAGATGTTCATAAGATGCAACATGAGTGCAAGCTCAAATAATATGATAGAGGAAGGGTATCTTATTTAAGATGAAAGGAGACATTCCATTATTTGCAAGCTCAACAAAAATGATTGAGGAATGATGTCATATTTAAGAAGAAAGGAGGCATTTGCATCATTTCCATAAATGCATGTGATTGAAGGGGAATGGTGAGAACAAACCTATGGCATTCTACATAAGATGTAAAGAATCAAGAGATGGATTATGTGCAGCGGAATAGATATGAATTGTGTGTGTGTATGAGAGAGAGTGTGTGTGTGAGAGAGACAAGGAGTAAGACACAGAGAATATGCAAGGTAAAGTATATTAACAAAGGAGAAAGACTCAACATTATACAAGGTGGGAGGAGGGTGCTTTACATAGTCACCCTCTCTCTTCATTAACTACAAGACTCATGGAGCATGGGGAATGTGAAAGCTCATAAGTTATGTGTCATAGAATATGATTCTATGACTCATACTAAATGCAAGAATATAAAGTGGTGACATTATGGTGACTCTTGACCGTTGGAGTGTCTATTCACCCTCAAGGTGAGTTCACACACTAGACCAAGTTGAGCTTGATTCTCAACATGCCCCCTCAAGATCAAGTCGGGTCGGTTTCAGACGGTATCCGAAATCCACTTCGACTCGCGTTCCGCGGTCCGCGTCGACTCGCATTTATGCGGAGTTGCGGAATCCGTGCTCCAGCTTGCATTGTGCGTAGTTGAGAAGTATGTGCTTCGGCTTGCGTCTTTCTTCGCGGCTTTGCGCGGTAGATCGGCTCTTCGCAGCTTCGTTGCGCGGTTGCGGAATCCACGCGTTATTGCGTAGTGTCTTCAGTTCTCCCCCTCAAGCTTGGCAGGTCAGGGATCGTCAATCCGAGATCGGTCATGATTTGCCATAGCTTGTCGGCTCCTAAGGCTTTAGTGAAGATGTCGGCCGTTTGAAGATTTGTGCTAATGTGTTGTAGGTCGACATTGCCAGCTAGAACGCGCTCTCGGATGAAGTGATAGTGCACTTCGATGTGCTTTGTCTGCGTGTGGAACACCGGGTTCCGAGCCAAATAGATACTGGTCATGTTGTCGCAGTAAAGGGAAGTCGGATCCTTGATGGGTACGCCTAGATCCTTGAGTATCCTTTTGAGCCATACGGTTTCACATGCGGCCACTACTGCGCCCCTGTATTCTGCCTCTGTGCTCGAAAGAGCAACGGTTGGTTGCTTTTTGCTGCTCCAAGATATTGCTCCGTTGCCGAGGGAAAAAACAAATCCGGAGGTTGATCTTCTATCAGCTTTGTAGCCGGCCCAATCGGTGTCTGTGTACCCCTCGAGTCGTATTGGCATCGTGGTCTTGTAGAGGATGCCGCAATTCATTGTGCCGCTCACGTATCGTAGAACTCGCTTAGCGCAATCCAAGTGAGTATTACGCGGTGTTTGCATGAATTGGCTAAGGAGATCGACCGGATAACTGAGATTGGGTCAAGTGATCGTGAGGTAGATGAGACTCCCGATGAGTTGCCGATATTGAGTCGGCTCACACGCTTTGGTGCCGGAGTTCGCAACTAGTTTGAAATTGCGATCGAGCGGGGTTGCCGCGGATTTGCACTCAGCCATCCCGAATTTGTATAATAAATTGAGGATGTAGTGCCGTTGAGAGATCATGATTCCGGCCGGAGTCCAAATTATCTCGATGTTGAGGAAGTAGTGGAGCTCCTTCATGTCCGTCATCTCGAACTTGTCGGAAAGGAGGGATTTGACCTTATTGATTTCGACGAGATGCTCACCTCCAATGACTAGGTCATCCACATATAAGATGATGACGATCGGACTTGGGGAATCGCTTCGTATGTAGAGGGAGTTGTCCAATTTTGACATACGGAAGCCAATTTGATGAAGATATTGCGTTATCTTCGAATGCCAAGAACACGGTGCTTGCTTGAGGCCGTAGAGTGGCTTCTTGAGTCGGCATACAACTTTCGGATGGGTGCTCAAGTTGAAGCCGGGTGGTTGTATCATGTACACCTCTTCTAATTCGCCTTGTAGAAAGGCATTCTTGACGTCCAGTTGATGGAGGTGCCACCCTTTCGCCACGGCAAGTGCAATTACGGTCCATACCGTTGTCATCTTTGCCACCGGGGCAAAGTTCTTTTCATAGTCAACTCCATGCGTTTGTGCGTAGCCTTTCGCTATGAGTTGCGCTTTGTAGCGGTTGACGGAACTGTCGGCGTTGTACTTCACTTTGTAAATCCATCTACATCCAATTGCCTTCTTGTGCGGTGAGTGGGGAACGAGATCACATGCCTCGTTCTTGCGTAGTGCACGCATCTCCTCGTTCATTGCTTTGATCCATCGTGGGTCCTTTGCTACTTCGGAAAATGTTTCTGGCTTGCGTACTGTCGCCACCTTCATCATAAAGGCATAGTGATATGCCATGTAGTTGTTGTGGCCGAATCGACTGACCGGATTCTTTTCACGGGTGGAACGACGGAGCTTTTCATTTGCAGAGATGAGGGCTGTCAAGAACAGTACTAAGACAGAGAAGGACTTAGTACTAAAAGAAGTTTTAGTACTAAGAGAGGTGAAGAACTCTCAAGAGAAGGAAAGAGTGAGTGAGAGGGAGGGAGAGAGAGATCGAGAGAGAGAGAGAGTGATGATAAGAAAAGATATATATTATGTGAAGAAAATGTATAGTAACTAGGAGGCTTAAGACTGGCGTTGAACCGATTTGGTTCGAAATAATGCCTTGTGCCTCCTTTTATAGTGTTCTAAGGAATACTCCTTAAGTTTCTAGAATGTTTCAGAGAAATCTGGAATATACATCAATTTTCTATAATAAAACATAAATGAAAATAATATTCTACGTATTACAATGTATAATCTAATAGTCAAGAGCTCGACCCATGTAGTATAAGGTCATGGGTTCGAGTCTTGCCATATCATGACACTATCCCCCCTTTAAAACAACGAGTGTAACGAGTCGTTTTGGATTGAGGACCCGGTTTGTCTGGATATTGACGATGGAAGTCTTCAAGAAGAGCACGAGCATTGGTGACATTCTCTATCGGTTCCCAAGTACGCTCGTTGGGACTATATCCTAGCCAATCGACTAGATAGTAGAGCTTGTTGCGAACAAACTTGGAATCAAGGATGGCGGCAACCTCGTACTCAGGTCCATCTTCAAGCTCGATTGGGGATGGAGGCTGTGTAATACGGCCTGGGATGGTGCTCTCTTGATAGGGTTCGAGGAGAGAACTATGAAACACTGGATGTATCCGAAGTTGTGGAGGTAGATCAAGACGAAAAGCGACATCATTAATCTTTCCTATAATACGGAAAGAACCTAATCGCCGATAATCCAACTTCTCGCATGGGCGAGTAGTCTTGATGTGTCGTCGGAGTAGCCATACCCGATCTCCAATGTTAAAACTAGATGGGAGTCGATGACGATCCGCATAAACCTTGTGTGTTTGTTGAGCTTGTTGGAGATGAGTAGACAAATCCGCTTGTATCTTGCGTAACCTCTCCAAACGATCCTCTGCGCAAGGATTTGTGGACACCTATGGGGTTTCAAGTACATAGCACCGGGGGTGACATCCCGTATAAGCATAAAATGGCGTAACTTTCATGGATGCGTGGATAGAGTTGTTATAGGCAAATTCGGCGAAGTGGAGAATATCTGCCCAGTCATCCTAATGATAGCTAAGAAAGCACCGCAGATACTGCTCCAGCGTTTGATTGGTTCGTTCGGCTTGGCCGTCGGTTTGTGGGTGGTAGCCGGAGGAGAGGTTACAACTGACCTTGAGCATGTTAAAAAGGTGCTTTCAGAATTTTGACACGAACTGGGGTCCACGGTCGCTGATGATACTATCGGGAAGTCCATGATGCCGACATACTTCACGCATGACAATTTCGGCAGTGTCTTCACTGGAGATCTCCTTAGTACATGGCAAGAAATGAGCCATCTTCATATATCGATCAACCACCGTTAGAATCGCATTGAACCCCTTAGAGACTGGAAGATCTGTGATGAAGTCTAGAGCAATGAACTACCACGGCTTGCTTGGAATTGGTAATGGTTCTAATAAACCATATGGATGATGCCTTGGCATTTTCGCTCTGCAACATGTATCACAAGTCTGAACAAAATCCTCGACAAATAGTCGCATATAGGACCACCAGAATGATCATTGTACTAAATGTAGTGTTTTAGTACTACCAAAATGCCCAGCTGTATATGTGTCATGACAGTTTTGTACTACTTGAAGGCGGCAAGAACCATTAGGAACATACAAAAGTTCTTTAAAGAAGAGTAATCCATCATGGTATTTGAATTGCCGATAGTCCGTACCTGGTGGTTGTGACTGTGAACACGATGCTCGAGAGGGATCAATTTGTGCTAGTATAGCTTGGGCGAACGCATCTGTCTTCAAGTCTTCACGTATGGTATCGATAACGCGGGAATCCATGGGCATATCAAAGATCTGTGTTGTTTGTAGTCGTGCCGGTCCCAAGATGACTTGTTTTTGTTTATCAAAAGTTGGCTCGCCGGGACGGGGTGCTAGATACGAACGTCGTGATAATGCATCTGCCTTCCCTTGGTGCTTCCCCGGACGATATGTAATTTTGAAGTCGAAACGCGTGAGGAAGTGGGCCCACCGAGCTTGACGTCGATTCAACACACGAGCATCCTGAAAGTAGGCAAGGTTCTTGTGGTCACTAAATATTGTGACCGGATGAGAGGATCCCTCTAGAAAATGCCTCCATTGCATAAAAGAATCCATTATTGCCAATAGCTCCTTATCATGAATTTCGTAGTTGATTTCGGCGGCGTCAAACTTGCGTGAGTGAAAAGCCACAGGATGTAGCTTCTCATCATTCCCCTGTTGTGACAGAATGCTCCCCAATGCAAAATCTGATGCGTCAGCTTCGATAATGAATGGTTTTTCCGGATCGACATGAGCTAGAATTGGAGCCGAGGTAAATGCCTTTTTAAGACTCTCGAAATCCACATCCCTTTCTTCAGACCAGATGAACGGTTGTCCCTTCCTGGTAAGTTGTGTGAGAGATAGAACGATCTTTGAGTAATCTTGTCTGAACTTCCGGTAAAAATTGGCAAAGCCTAGGAAGCATTGCACATCCCGCACCGAACGCGGAGTCTGCCATTCTACCACCGTTTTGACCTTAGTTGGGTCCATGGAGATGCCTTCTGACGAAATGATGTAGCCGAGAAATTCCACTTGGTTGCATCCGAAACTACATTTTTCCAGCTTTGCATACAGATCATGTTCTCGAAGTCGTTTTAGTACTAATAGTACATGAGAATCATGTTCTTCTTGGGTCTTTGAATAAACCAGTAGATCATCCAAATAGATGATCAAACAATCATCCAAAAGATCTCGGAATATATCATTAGCCATGTGCTGGAAGACTGCCGGTGCATTAGTGAGGCCGAACGGCATGACCGTATACTCGAAGTGCCCATATCTGGTGCGAAACGCGGTCTTCCATTCGTCTCCTGGTCGAATCCGTACAAGGTTATATGCTCCCCGTAAGTCGATCTTCGTGAAGAACATGGCACCATTGATCCGTTCTAAAAGACTTGAGATAAGGGGAAGAGCATACCTATTCCTGATTGTAACCTTATTCAGGCCACGGTAATCTACAACGAGACAAAGCGATCCATCCTTTTTCTTGACGAAGAAAATGGGTGCGCCCGCTGGAGATTTCGAATGCCGAATGAAACCATTTTCCAAATTCTCCTCTATATAGGCCCGAAGGACTTCCAGCTCGGTTGGTGACAAATTGTAGATCGGTCCCCATGGCGGCTCTTTTCCCGGTTGTAAATCGATGGGGCAATCGTACGGTCGATGATGAGGAAGTGTGTTGGCTTGTACTTTATCAAACACATCGGCGTAATGACGATACTTCTCGGGAAGTTGAACGGTGGATTCTTCTTTAGTGGTGCTGGAGGGGTTTACTGATATTGCAAAGAGGAACATTTCCTCCTTGTGCCCTTCTTTACGCAACTGACGTAGCGAAATGGTTGCCATCTTCTCAGTTGTTGCACGCGTAACGCAAGTTCCCCATGTTGTTGTTGCGTTTGCTGTTTTTCTAAGGAGATTTGCTGAAGATCCCCCAGCAACCGTTGGTTTTCTTGTTCCAAAGCATGGAACTTCTCTTTCAAGCATTGAAATTCCGAGAAAACAGATTGATATTCTTCAGCGCTAACAGTGGCCATGGGATGAAAGAAAAGAGGAATAAGAGATTAGTAGGAAATGAGAGAGACAGAAGGTAGGCAAATCGGTTCAAACTGTCAGGAACAGTACTAAGATAGAGAAGGACTTAGTACTAAAAGAAGAATTAGTACTAAGAGAGGTGAAGAACTCTCGAGAGAAGGAAAGAGTGAGTGAGTGGGAGGGAGAGAGAGATCGAGAGAGAGAGAGAGTGATGATAAGAAAAGATATATATTATGTGAAGAAAATGTACAGTAACTAGGAGGCTTAAGACTAGCGTTGAACCGATTTGGTTCGAAATAATGCCTTGTGCCTCCTTTTATAGTGTTCTAAGGAATACTCCTTAAGTTTCTAGAATGTTTCAGAGAAATCTGGAATATACATCAATTTTCTATAATAAAATATAAATGAAAATAATATTCTACGTATTACAATGTATAATCTAATGGTCAAGAGCTCGACCCATGTAGCATAAGGTCATGGGTTCGAGCCTTGTGATATGGCAAGGGCTTTCTTAGCTCCGATTGGTACATCGAAGCCGCCGAACTCTAATGAGTGAGTTGACTCATCGTCATCGAAGCAATCGTCTTCGTATTCCGACATTTTCGCCTTGCCTTTGTCCATCTTCGGGCTAGGCCGTGATGTGCTTTGATTGCTCAAAGGCTCTTGTGGTCCGCTCAGTCGGGTCGTGATCGGACTTTCTTTGAACATGCGCGTAAGGCGATCTTCATCCTCTATCTCTTGTTCGGCGAATTCCGGGTTGAGCGAAGTCGGAGTCGAAGTTGTCTCTAGTGCGTACCAGGATGCAGACTCGTCAAAAACGACATCTCGACTTACTCGAGATTTTCGAGTTGAGGGGTTGTAGCACTTGTACCCCTTTTGCTATAGTGAGTATGCTATGAGGATACATTTCTCCGACTTTGGGTCAAGCTTTTGACGCTTCTCGTCAGGGATGTGCACGTACGATATCGCGCTGAATATCCGGGTGTGCGATAAGTCCGGCTTCTTTCAGAAGTATTTTTCGTGCAGAGTGACCTCGTGCACTCCGGATGTTGTGCACCGGTTCATTAGGTAGACGACTGTATTTGCAGCTTTGGCCCAATATGACTTGGGCATATGCTTCTCGTTCATCATGGCCCGCGCTACTTCGAGGATATGCCGATTTTTGCGCTTGGCTACTCCGTTTTGTTGCGGAGTGTGTCGGCAAGTGAATTCTCGCCGAATTCCTTCCTTTCGAAGATACGTCGTGAAATCATCCGAGAAGTACTCCTTGCCGCCATTTGATCGAAGGCATCGTACATGACGACCAGTGGCCTTTTCGACTTCGTTTTTAAACCTTTGGAAGTGTCCGAACACTTCGCTATTTTGCCACATCGGATAGAGCCACATGTGCCTGGAGAAGTCGTCGATGAAGAGCACGTAATATTGGCATCCGCTGAATGTAGTCGTCTACGCCGATCCCCATAGGTCGGAATGGACTACTTCGAGTAGACCTTTGCTCACGTTCCCCCCTTTTGGGAATGGGTGTTGGTGTTGCTTGCCGAATTGGCACGCTTCGCATACACCTCAATCTCCTTCTCTTTGAATGCCGGCATTCCGATGACGACTCCTTTCGATTTCATTGCTTTGAGTTTGTTGAGATTGATATAGCCGATTCGCTTGTGCCATAGCTCTATGTCAAAGTCGGCTTTCATGCTTTTTGCGAACATGGCGGATTTCATCTCATGTGAATCGAGAATGAACATCCGGCCCTCTCTTCTTCCATGCGCGATGATTCGGCCCTCTTTTTCGATGAAGCACCCTTCTTGGTCAAATCGTACTTGCATCCCTTGCTCAACCATTTGGCCGACCGAGACGTAGGAACATGCAAGACATTTTTAATGTATGTTTGCTTACCTCTTTCCCCGAATGGAACATTGTCGATGTGCCGAATCGGGTGCGTAGTGTCATCTCCAGTTTCGACATAACCGGGTCGCTCCGGCTCTCGAAGTTCAAGAAACCATTCTTTATGAGATGTCATATGGTTTGAGGCTCCGGAGTCAACAAACCATACGTCCTCCGGATTGAGGGCACTAGTTGAGGTTGAGGCCGACATAGAGTTTGCTCTATGTTTCATCATGAATATTCCGCCACGGTCGGAGTTTTGTGCATACATTCCGCCACGATCTTCATAGTTGGAGTTGTGCCCATACATTCTGCTATACTCTTCGTAGTCAGAATTGTGTGCGTAATTCGTGAGTTGTCGGCTTGTGGAAGCCGATTCACACATCTTCTTTCGGCACTCTTCTTCGTGGTGGCCGAGCTTTCCGCAATATCCGCATTCGGTTGCGTTTTGATGGCTCGGGCAGGAGTGGAAGCTCCCCCTTCTTGTGAAGGTTCCTCCTTGGCGTCCGTTTTGTGGCCAAAATTGGGAGTTGTTGTCGTAGGTCGGACCTCGTCCGCCTTGTCCTTGGCCGAATCGGCCTCTCGGTCGTCCGCGTCCTCTTCCTCCGTTCGAGTGCGTGTAGAGCATGTGGGCTTCCGACTCATTGCTCCTTGTACACATGTGGTTTTCTTCGATCAATAGCATTGATTGGAGCTCGAAGAAGGAGGGAGATTTCTCCCTTGTTAGAACGGCGGTTCGCCTCGCGCCGAACCGTGGTGCGAGGCCGCTGAGGCATATTTGCACCATCTCATCATCATCGATATTTATGCTTATCGAGCCGAGCGAGTCGTAAAGCTCCTTGATCTTCAAGGTGTATGTCGCGATGGACATGTCCCTTTGTTGAATGTTGTTCAACTCTTGGCGGAGTTGAAGCCTTCTTGCGGTTGTGTTCGCCGCGAAAATCTTTCGTAGATTTTCCCATGCCCCCTTCGGCGTCTTGGTTTTGCGAATGTAGCCAAGCATGTGATCGTGAACACATGTCACCAAGCAATACATCACGCGGCTTGCGGCTTGCTCCCATGTCGCGTATCCGGGAGCTGTTTCAATGGGTCAGTCTTCGTGTGCTCCTTTGATGTAGCTCCAATAGCCTTGTCCGACAAGGTATTGGTGCATCTTGTACTCCCAAGATGCGAAGTTGTTTCTATCCAACTTCTCGATAGGGAGAGCGCTCCCCATTTGAGTATTCATTATGTCGATTCTTCTTCTTCTCCTCCTTCTCTCTTTGAATGTGATCTATGTAGCGAAGCTACGATGGCAATGAGCCGGTTCTCGGTCGTCGGCGTAGGACGCAGCGCACGCGGATGGGCTAGATCGAGCTACCAAGTCGCCCTAATACCATGTAAAGAATCAAGAGATGGAATCTGTGCAGCTGAATAGATATGAGTTGTGTGTGTGTGTATGAGAGAGAGACAAGGAGTAAGACACAGAGAATACGCAAGGTAAAGTATATTAACAAAGGAGAAAGACTCAACATTATACAAGGTGGGACGAGGGTGCTTTATATAGTCACCCTCTCTCTTCATTAACTACAAGACTCATGGAGCATGGGGAATGTGAAAGCTCATAAGTTATGTGTCATAGAATATGACTCTATGACTCATACTAAATGCAAGAATATAAAGTGGTGACATAATGGTGACTCTTGACCGTTAGAGTGTCTATTCACTCTCAAGGTGAGTTCACACAATAGACCAAGTTGAGCTTGATTCTCAACATAAGACAATCATATGTTTAGGATAAATGCCCACAATACGATGACCGAAAATAGGAACAAATCTCCCCAACACATTCCTTTTATGATAATAAAAAACAATCGAAAAATCGGAATGAATAGTCCTTGGGCACGACGAGAAGAGATGTTCGTGACAAGGTGAGCAAAAAGGTCTGGGCCAGGGAAAATTTGATAGCGAGGCAGGGAAGAGCGAAGGAAGGTTCCACGGAAGGGACGTTACATAGAAAGTGAGATGACAAGAATGGGGTTTGCTCCATGACTGGCGAGGGTATTAGGGGGGGAAAGGTAACATAAGGCCTAGGTTCAGACATGAGGTCCACATTGTTAAGATATCGGTCCCTCCGGATGGGGATCGGGGAAGCCGGAGAAGAACGAAGCAGATCGGAGTGATCCAGAAACTGGATCGGATGGACCTAGAAGGAGTCATGTCGGATCCGGTATGAACCAGCAAATAGGAACATATTAGTAAATATGTTCGAACGTGACCGTTGAGGTCACACTTGTAAATAGTCCTAAAGTTATATGAGTATAAATATAACTAGGGCAACTATGTCCAATGAGTTGTTGGTATTATTATTGTGTGTGTGTTGTATAGAGAGATAGATAGATAGATAGATAGAAAGCAGTTTCTATTGTAACCGCCTATTGGCGAAGACAGAGCTTGAGGTTGTTTACTCTGAAACACATTGTTCGTACCCCTCCTCTATAGTGATCCTGTTTGGAGTTAGAGAACTCCCGTGGTTTTTTCCCAATTAGGGTTTTCCACGATAACATATGGTGTCGTCTCTTCTATCTTGTCAAGTGCATTGCTACTTTTTGTTTATTTCTTCCATCGTGTGTTTGAGACTCGGTTGTGGCCGAGCACTATTACTATCAATCTGGAGAAAAATATAAGGGATCGGTATAGCTTGTATGTTTAGCCTTATGGCGGTTTTCTAATACTAATGTAGTATCTTTTTTTGGCAAAAAAAAAAAAAAAAGAATATGGAAGATCCATTCTGCAACATGTTCAAGCTCACCGGTGCCAACTACCCAATATGGAAGTCGAAGATGAGGGACATGTTGGTGGTCAAATATCTCTGGCTACCGGTACAAATTAGATATGCAAGACCAGACAAAATAGATGCTCCAACTTGGGAGATAATGCACATGAAGACAACAATCTACATCCAATCCTTTATCGACATGATCTTGTACAACAACTTCAATGAGGAGAAGAAGGATCACGAACTTTGAGAGAACATATGCATCATGATTCAGAACAAGAATGTCGTAAATCAAGTTTCGGTATTCCGAAAGCTGGTGAGACTCAGATATCAAGACGGCTCCAGTATGGCGGAGCACATGAATGCCTTCCATGGGCTTATAAACCAAACAACCTCGTTGGAATTACCTCTAGCCGATGAGGTACTCACGTTGCTGCTCCTCGGTTCCCTCCCGGATAGTTGGGAGATGCTAGTTGTCACTTTGGACAACGCCAGAAGGACTGGGAATCCGGAAACGATCCGAAGGTTTTGGTTACAGAAGACGACAATAACCGGGGAAGAGGCCAGAATCGGAGTCCCCATAACCGGGACAAAATTGGGGACGAGGTCAAAGTCAAGGGGGAGGCCCACTTGCTTCTACTATGGAAAGTGTTACGGGCATGACCATATAATATCCCGTGGTGAGAATTGTCGTAGTATTCTATACACGTGGATAAGTGTGAGGGTTAAACAAAGAGTCTAAAGAAGGGGAGGATTACTTTTAATCCTCGGGATTGAGACAACCCATGAGGCCAAGTGTGAACATGGCTGGGGGCCTTGAGAATTACTATAAATAAGAGGCCTAGCTACCCTCATTTCATCATGCATTGACTACGTCGAGACTCTGTCCGTGAGTGGAACGACTCTTGTAGCAAGCGCGCTATCATCCAGGTACGACTCGACGCCAAGGCGGTGGTATGGGACGCCGATCGAGGCTCGAGTCCGTCTCGATCCCTTCGCTCGGGGGTGGTCGGGTGGATCGGCACCCTTCTTTCTCTCTTTTCTCTCTATTCTTTCTAGATCTATCATTGATATATCCTTATTTTATGCTTACTTTAGTACCTAATCTCTAATAATTGGTATCAGAGCATATGTACTAACGTTTCTTTTGGTTTTCTTTTTGTCTTCGCGTGGGATGGCGATTGATCGTTGTGCGGTCGCCTTCATGCAGACAAGGATTAGCGAAAGAACTTCGGTAAATTTTCCTTAATTTTTTTTATCTAATTTTTCTTCTCCCTTCTATACATGTGTATACTTAATATGTAGTTTTTTTTTCATATATTCAATGATGTTGAAGTGGTATTTAATTGGTTATCGTTTGACATATAAATCATATGTGATGAGTGTCGTATGCGTACGAGGTTACTACCTCAATTGCGTATTACGTTCACGAACATATGTTACGTTCGCGTACGAGGTCAATACCTCGATTCGTTCGAAATGATATGCGTTGGGTTTGGTATGCGTAAGAGGTCAATACCTCAATTGCGAATTACGCTTAACCTTATTTTCGGATGTTTCGTGTGCGTAGAGGTATATGCCTTGATTACGTATCCCGAATACATCATTGTTGGCTATATAAAAAAAATGATTCATTTAGTATACGCATATGTGGTCACTTATATACGTCTCTGATCGTATATATGTGATATATTGACATATGTGTATATTTTAGATTACGTGATTCATATCAAATGTTTTCCTAATTGGGGAGAGGATTTTGGTGGCCGTCCTCACATTTTTGTGAGAATGGCGTTGTCACCATCCCTTTTATCAACAATTTTTATTGTTGAAATTCCCGTTGGTCACTTTGATATTTCGTTACGTAACGAACCTCGTATAGCCAAAATGATGTTGAATACGTCAGGCTTGATCCACATCAAGTAGGGTCGCTCTAATGACACACGTATCCAACATCTCCCCTCGTTACATGGATACGATGCCACCATGAGCTCGTTCTTACGAGTGGCATTCGTAATGACGTGACCATGTGATGGGCCACATGAGCCTACGAAGACACAAGGGCTCATTCGGCTTGACCATTAGGTTACACTTTGGCATATGCCATCGTAATTACGAGGCTTGAGGTTAGGTAGCGTACAACCATAGTGGGTAATAAATGAGGGAGAAATAAGGCCACTTGACCTATATGTTTCTTTTAAAAAAAACATATAGGGGCAAATGCCTCGCATATCTCGAATACGCCTCAAACATTAAACATTCAAGACGCGCAATCTACTTGGTTGGCTCAAGTGTTTAATGTATTTGTCCTCGAGGTCTCGAGTTCAAATATGACCAACACCATACAACATCGTTGATACATATGACTATAATACATGTTTAGACTTTAGGTCTAAGTGCACTTCGGGGTCCTCGTAATAGGACTTAAAGAGCCGAAACCACATATGTGGGCACAGAAACATAGTTATTGTTAACATTTTTTTCGTGTATAAACTATTCATGACGCGAACATACATGGTTGAGCCTCGGGGAGCCGCCATGAAAAAAATCGATATAGAGATCAGGGAAAGGCATTCATTTGTCACCCCCATGGTTTTTAAAACACCTCTGTGTTACCATAGTAACCTGATCTTGAACCTCATCTCATACGTCTAGAGGGGTATTGACGTGAGATCATGATATCGATTAATGTTTGCCCATGATATGTTTACACCACGACAAGATGTTATGACTATTTGTCTGACCTTATCTTATTTCTTTGCCAGAAATAATCATTCAATGGCTCAGAATAACGACCCGATGCCCTCCGCTCAAGCGGAAAGACCTCAAGGAAATCCTCCTGGGACAATGTCCATTGAGGCGTATATTTTACAAGTACAACATTTCCTTAGTTCAACCGCGCAGCAGTTGACCGAATTTCGGCAATCTCAAAGTGCTCTCGAGGCACGAGTCATTAGTCTCCAAAATGAGATTAATAGACCTGATGAGCGTCAGGGTGAACCATCATTTGTCGTAAAGCCATTTACGGGAGATAAAAAGGAAAGAACCGAAGAAGCAATCTGCACGTGGCTGGGCCGATGGGAGTCTCATTTTGAGCTCTATCCCACGCCAGATAGTACGAAGATTGCATATGTCGGCCGAGAACTAGGGGGTAAGGCCGCCGCTTGGTGGCGTGGGCTCCGAACTTTGGGGAGATTGCCCGAGACCTGGACAGACTTTGTCACAGTTTTCAAGGGTCAATTTCTACAACCTCCCTCTCGAACCGAGGCAGCACAAGCTTTAATGAACCTCTCTAGCAGGAAGTTTTCCTCGCTAGAAGACTATGTCCACCATGCTAGAACCCAAATCCAAAAATCGGGTCTAGAAGGGGACAATTGGTTAATAGCTTGTTTTGTCAATGGCATCCCCAATTCGGACTATCACTGGATAGTGCACGATAAGGATCCAAAATCCTTCGAAGAGGCCGTTGAGATAGTTCTTCGCTATCAACGCACTTCGAAGAAGGACCATAACAAACCCAACGAAGCGCCCGGGACTAAGCAGTCGCAATTCGCTGGGAAACGCAAGACACCCAACGAATTCATGGATCGCGATTATAAGCGACAACATCCTTTTTGCGTATTCTGCAAAAAGAAGGGTCATACAAAAGAGCAATGTCGTAAGCTCCAACGAAAAGAGCACGACGCCAAACCTAAAGCTACAGACCATAAAGGTCAGATTCCTAATGTCCTTCAGGTCTATACACATCATTTGAGTAATTGTGAATGTTCTTTCCCTCATTATGTATTGGGTCCCAATGATTTACACTACGTGCAAACGGGTATATCAATTGATCTCCCGTACAATTTTTATTTGATTCGGGAAGCTCACACAATTTTGTGAATGATTGTTTGGTACAGATATGGGGAATCCAACCCACCGTAAGTGATCACACCTACACGGTGCACTTGGCTGATGGAAGAGTACAACACATCAACGGGGCGATTCATTCTTTAGGAATTTCTATTGATACCTATATAGAGGAAGTAGACTTCCATGTAATGAATCTTAGTACCACCGATGTAATACTGGGTTATCCCTGGTTTTATAATAAAAGCTCTTCTTTATTTATTGATTGGGTTCGCCATTCCATTTCTTTTGTACTCAACGATTGTACGCATTTTATTCAATGTGTAACAAAACAATCCCTCTCGATTGTTTCCTCGTGTCCATCAATATCCGAGTTGTCTTGTTCTACGTTATTTTATTGTGTACTTGATCCGGACATTCACGTTTACAATATCGATAATGTCTCGGGTCAATTAACATATTTTGAACAAAAACAACTTGATGAAATCGTAAACGATTTTCGTGATGTTTTTCCGAGTGAACTACCTGATGGTTTACCTCCTAAACGTAATATAGACCATCGTATAGATATTGTACCTGGCATTGCACCCATTAGTATACCTCCGTATCGCCTAAGTCGATCTGAAGAGGATGAGGTAGCTAAGCAACTTAAGGACTATTTACGAATGGGTTATATACGTTATAGTAAATCTCCATGGGGTGCACCAGTTCTCTTGGTTAAAAAGAAAGAGGGCACATGGCGTATGTGTATTAATTACCGACGCTTGAATAAAGTGACGATCAAGAATTCGTACCCATTGCCCCGGGCTGACGATCTAATTGACCGTCTCCAGGGAGCACGGTATTTTACGAAACTTGATCTCCGTACTGGCTACCATCAAATACGAATAAGTGAGGACGATGTTCCTAAAACAGCATTTCGTACGCGCTACGGCCATTATGAGTTTTTGGTTATGCCTTTTGGTTTGACCAATGCTCCGGCTACATTTCAACAAGAAATGAATGACATTTTCCGAGAACAACTTGGAAAATTTGTCGTTATCTTCTTAGATGATATTTTAGTTTATAGCCGTACATTACAAGAACATGCTAGACATGTCCGCTTTGTTTTACAAATATTGCGTGACAAACAATTTTACGCGAAGATCTCAAAATGTGAGTTCTTCAAGAAATCAATTACTTATCTTGGACATCTCATAACCGAACGAGGAGTTGAAATTGATCCTTCTCGCATCGAGAAAATCAAGCTTTGGCCCACTCTTCGGAATATTCGAGAAGTTCGATCATTCCTTGGTTTTGTCGGATTTTTGCGAAAATCTCTTCGTAATTACTCACAATTGACGACGCCGTTTACTGATCTTCTAAAAGGTCAAACGCGTAAGTCTACAAAACCTATTGTGTGGAATGCTACACTAGACCTCGCCTTTAAGGAACTCAAGGACTTGGTATGCAAGGCTCCTTCACTTCTTTTACCCGATCCTTCAAAACCTTTTGAGGTTGAAACCGACGCAAGCGATTATGCTATAGGTGCTGTCTTGTATCAAGATGGTAAACCAATAGCATTCGAGAGTAAGAAACTTGATTCTGCTCAATGTCGGTATACCGTTCAAGAAAAGGAATTATTTGCGGTTATACATGCGCTCAAAACATGGCGCCATTATCTTTATGGAAATCGCTTTGTGGTAACTACGGACCACGAGTCCTTGAAATATTTTTGTGACCAACAAGACCTGAAAGGTCGTAAGGCACGATGGGCTGATCTCATCCAGAACTTTGATTTTTCCATACGATATCGTAAAGGTTCCATGAATACTGTCGCTGATGCACTAAGTCGCATCCGTGAAGTTAACATGCTTAGCTTCACTGAAATAACATCAGATCTTTATGATCACCTTCGAGGAAAGTATCCTGATGACAATTATTTTGCAAAATACTGGGCAAGAGTCGAGTCTGGAACAGACACCACCACACCCTCGAAGGAATACTTCCACATTGCTAACGGTCTGCTCTACCGTAATGGGAAGGTTTGTGTTCCAGATTTACCTGAGGTCAAAAAGAGAATTCTTTTTGAATGCCATGATGCACCCTCAGCAGGGCACCCTGGAATACATCGTACACTCGTTCTCATCTCCACTCAATTTTATTGGCCTAAGATGCGTCCTGACATACATAGCTATGTGACTAAATGTCACCAATGTCAGGTTAACAAAGCCGAGCGACTTAAAGCCGCAGGACTTTTACATCCCTTGGACATTCCCAATAATAAGTGGGAAAGTATATCCATGGATTTTATTGTTAGCCTTCCTCGCACCCAAAAAGGTCATGATGCCATATGGGTTGTGGTTGACAGACTGACTAAAATGGCCAGATTTATTGCTACTAAAACCACGGTAACAACTCCTGAATTGGCTTACCAATTCGTTGATGAGTTAATTATTAGAGATTAGGTACTAAAGTAAGCATAAAATAAGGATATATCAATGATAGATCTAGAAAGAATAGAGAGAAAAGAGAGAAAGAAGGGTGCCGATCCACCCGACCACCCCCGAGCGAAGGGATCGAGACGGACTCGAGCCTCGATCGGCGTCCCATACCACCGCCTTGGCGTCGAGTCGTACCTGGATGATAGCGCGCTTGCTACAAGAGTCGTTCCACTCACGGACAGAGTCTCGACGTAGTCAATGCATGATGAAATGAGGGTAGCTAGGCCTCTTATTTATAGTAATTCTCAAGGCCCCCAGCCATGTTCACACTTGGCCTCATGGGTTGTCTCAATCCCGAGGATTAAAAGTAATCCTCCCCTTCTTTAGACTCTTTGTTTAACCCTCACACTTATCCACGTGTATAGAATACTACGACAATTCTCACCACGGGATATTATATGGTCATGCCCGTAACATACTCCCCCTCTTTAAAACATTGCACTCTTGCAATGGAAAGTTAGGGAAGTTAGTTGTTAGTGTCGTTTCGCGTTCCCATGTGGCATCTTTGATTGATTTATCCATCCATTTTATTTTAAATTCTCGGATTTCCTTAGTACGTAATTTTTTTGTTTTAACATCGAGAATTCTTTCTGGTACATGTGGTTTAGAAGATAAATCTTCAGAAGTAACCAGAGTTTCAGTTGTAACTGTATTGTCGCCAGAACCTAGAAGTTATTTTAGACGACTTACATGAAAGACTGGATGAATTCCGACACCATCGGGAAGAGCGAGACGATAGGCTGATGACCCAATGCGTTTGAGGACTGTAAAAGGTCCACAAAACCGTGGGGCTAACTTAGCGCACTTACCCGTAGACAATGTCTTAGAATTGTGAGGTACACGTAAAAATACCTTCTGTCCAGGGCTGAATACACGAGGTTGCCTATGATGATCGGCATAAAAACGCGCTCTATCCTGAGCTGTTTTTATATTATCCCGTGCAATATGCAACATATCTTGCATATCCCGAAGAAAGTTTTGCGTACTTCGCAACTCATCATGATGTATATTAACATGAATCGGGGCTCGTGGCTATAATCCATACATCAACATAAAAGGACTATATCCCGTCGACGTATGCTTGGAGCTGTTATAAGCAAACTCCAAAATTGGGAGGTAACGTTCCCATTTTGTTGGTTTTGCACCAACGTATGCTCGAAGCATGTCCTCAATAATTTGATTTACTCGTTCTGTCTGTCCATCGGATTGAGGATGATCCGTGGAGCTCATGCTCAACGTAGTTTCTAACTTCTTAAAGACTTGCGTCCAGAAGTCACTAGTAAACTTTGGATCTCGGTCACTCACGATATCCATCGGTAACCCGTAAAAACGAAATT